>NC_069504.1:538035531-538335531 GCF_027579735.1 Bombina bombina | reverse complement strand
CAAGGTCCTAGAGGTTCCGGTGCACCCCGACGCTTTTCCTATACCCAAGCGGGTGGCGGACATAGTGAATAAGGAGTGGGAGAAGCCCGGCATACCTTTTGTCCCCCCTCCTATATTTAAGAAATTATTTCCTATCGTTGACCCCAGAAAGGACTTATGGCAGACAGTCCCTAAGGTCGAGGGGGCAGTTTCTACACTAGCCAAGCGCACTACTATTCCTATCGAGGATAATTGCGCTTTCAAAGATCCTATGGATAAAAAATTGGAGGGTTTGCTTGAAAAGATTTTTGTACAGCAAGGTTACCTCCTGCAACCTATTTCGTGCATTATTCCTGTCACTACAGCAGCGTGGTTCTGGTTCAAGGAACTAGAAAAGTCGCTCAGTAGAGAGACTCCGTATGAGGAGGTTATGGACAGAATTCACGCACTTAAGTTAGCTAATTCCTTTATTTTAGATGCCGCTTTGCAGTTAGCAAGATTAGCGGCGAAAAATTCAGGGTTTGCAATTGTGGCGCGCAGAGCGCTCTGGCTAAAGTCTTGGTCAGCGGATGTATCTTCCAAGACAAAATTGCTTAATATCCCTTTCAAGGGTAAAACCCTTTTTGGGCCAGAATTGAAAGAGATTATCTCAGACATCACTGGGGGTAAGGGCCACGCCCTTCCACAAGATAGGCCTTTCAAGGCCAAGAATAAGTCTAATTTTCATTCCTTTCGCAATTTCAGGAACGGACCGGCCTCCAACTCTGCAGCCTCTAGACAAGAGGGTAATGCTTCACAGACCAAACCAGCTTGGAAACCGATGCAAGGCTGGAACAAGGGTAAGCAGACCAAGAAGCCTGCTGCTGCTACCAAAACAGCATGAAGGAGTAGCCCCCGATCCGGGACTGGATCTAGTAGGGGGCAGACTCTCTCTCTTTGCTCAGGCTTGGGCAAGAGATGTTCAGGACCCCTGGGCACTAGAAATAGTTTCTCAGGGTTATCTTCTGGAATTCAAGGAACTACCCCCAAGGGGAAGGTTCCACATGTCTCACTTATCTTCAAACCAAATAAAGAGACAGGCATTCTTACATTGTGTAGAAGACCTGTTAAAAATGGGAGTGATACACCCAGTTCCAACCGTAGAACAAGGAATGGGTTTTTACTCAAATCTGTTTGTAGTTCCCAAAAAAGAGGGAACTTTCAGACCAATTCTGGATTTAAAGATCCTAAACAAATTTCTCAGAGTGCCATCGTTCAAAATGGAAACTATTCGAACGATTTTACCTACAATCCAGGAGGGTCAATTTATGACTACCGTGGATCTAAAGGATGTGTATCTACATATTCCTATCCACAAAGATCATCATCAGTTCCTAAGGTTCGCCTTTCTGGACAAACATTACCAGTTTGTGGCTCTCCCATTCGGGCTAGCCACCGCTCCAAGGATTTTCACAAAGGTACTCGGGTCCCTTCTAGCGGTTCTCAGACCAAGGGGCATTGCAGTGGCACCTTACTTGGACGACATTTTGATACAAGCGTCGTCTCTTTCAAAGGCAAAGGCTCACACAGACATCGTTCTGGCCTTTCTCAGATCTCACGGATGGAAAGTGAACATAGAAAAAAGTTCCCTGTCTCCGTCGACAAGAGTTCCTTTCTTGGGGACAATAATAGAATCTTTAGAAATGAAGATTTTCCTGACAGATGTCAGAAAGTCAAAACTTCTAAACGCTTGTCAAGTTCTTCACTCTGTTCCACGACCTTCCATAGCTCAGTGCATGGAAGTAGTAGGGTTGATGGTTGCAGCAATGGACATAGTTCCTTTTGCGCGAATTCATCTAAGACCATTACAACTGTGCATGCTGAAACAGTGGAATGGGGACTATACAGACTTGTCTCCCGTGATTCAAGTAGATCAGAAGACAAGAGACTCACTCCATTGGTGGCTAACCCAGGATCACCTGTCCCAGGGAATGAGCTTCCGCAGACCAGAGTGGGTCATCGTCACGACCGACGCCAGTCTAGTGGGCTGGGGCGCGGTCTGGGACTCCCTGAAAGCTCAGGGGCTATGGTCTCGGGAAGAGTCTCTTCTCCCGATAAACATTCTGGAACTGAGAGCGATATTCAATACTCTCAGGGCTTGGCCTCAACTAGCAAAGGCCAGATTCATAAGATTCCAATCAGACAACATGACGACTGTGGCTTACATCAACCATCAGGGGGGAACAAGGAGTTCCCTGGCGATGAGAGAAGTGACCAAAGTCATAAAATGGGCGGAGGTTCACTCCTGCCACCTATCTGCGATCCACATCCCAGGAGTGGAAAACTGGGAGGCGGATTATTTGAGTCGTCAGACATTCCATCCGGGGGAGTGGGAACTCCACCTGGAGATATTTGCCCAGTTGACTCAATTATGGGGCATTCCAGACATGGATCTGATGGCGTCTCGTCAGAACTTCAAGGTTCCTTGCTACGGGTCCAGATCCAGGGATCCCAAGGCGACTCTAGTGGATGCATTAGTAGCGCCTTGGACCTTCAACCTAGCTTATGTGTTTCCACCGTTTCCTCTCATTCCCAAGCTGGTAGCCAGGATCAAGCAGGAGAGGGCCTCGGTGATCTTGATAGCTCCTGCGTGGCCACGCAGGACTTGGTATGCAGACCTGGTGAATATGTCATCGGCTCCACCATGGAAGCTACCTTTGAGACAGGATCTTCTAGTACAAGGTCCATTCGAACATCCAAATCTAGTTTCACTCCAGCTAATGGCTTGGAAATTGAACGCTTGATTTTATCTAAGCGTGGGTTTTCGGATTCTGTAATAGATACTCTGGTACAAGCCAGAAAACCTATAACTAGAAAAATTTACCATAAAATTTTGAAAAGATATATCTGTTGGTGTGAATCCAAGGGATTCTCATAGAGTAAGATCAAAATTCCTAGGATCCTTTCCTTTCTACAAGAAGGTTTGGATAAGGGATTATCAGCGAGTTCTCTAAAGGGAAAGATTTCTGCTTTATCTGTCTTGTTACACAAACGACTGGCAGCTGTGCCTGATGTTCAAGCTTTTGTTCAGGCTTTGGTCAGGATCAAGCCTGTTTACAGACCTTTGACTCCTCCCTGGAGTCTGAATTTAGTTCTTTCAGTTCTTAAAGGGGTTCCGTTTGAACCTCTACATTCCATAGATATCAAGATGTTATCTTGGAAAGTTCTGTTTTTGGTTGCTATTTCTTCTGCTAGAAGAGTTTCTGAGTTATCTGCTTTGCAGTGTAATCCGCCCTATCTGGTGTTCCATTCAGATAAGGTTGTTTTGCGTACTAAACCTGGTTTCCTTCCAAAGGTTGTTTCCAACAAGAATATTAACCAGGAAATAGTTGTGCCTTCTTTGTGTCCGAATCCAGTTTCAAAGAAGGAACGTTTGTTACACAATTTAGATGTAGTTCGTGCTTTAAAGTTCTATTTAGAAGCAACAAAGGATTTCAGACAAACGTCTTCTCTGTTTGTCGTTTATTCTGGCAAGAGGAGAGGTCAAAAAGCTACTGCTACCTCTCTTTCCTTTTGGCTAAAAAGCATCATCCGATTGGCTTACGAGACTGCCGGACAGCAGCCTCCTGAACGCATCACAGCTCACTCTACTAGGGCTCTGGCTTCCACATGGGCCTTCAAGAACGAGGCTTCTGTTGATCAGATATGTAAGGCAGCGACTTGGTCTTCCCTGCACACTTTTGCCAAATTCTACAAATTTGATACTTTTGCTTCTTCGGAGGCTATTTTTGGGAGAAAGGTTTTGCAAGCCGTGGTGCCTTCTGTTTAGGTAACCTGATTGGCTCCCTCCCTTCATCCGTGTCCTAAAGCTTTGGTATTGGTTTCCACAAGTTATGGATGACGCCGTGGACCGGACACACCAATGTTGGAGAAAACAGAATTTATGCTTACCTGATAAATTACTTTCTCCAACGGTGTGTCCGATCCACGGCCCGCCCTGGTTTTTTAATCAGGTTAGATGAATTTCTTTCTTTAACTACACCGTTGGAGAAAGTAATTTATCAGGTAAGCATAAATTCTGTTTTATTTATAAATAAATAAATAGAAATGTAAATTATTCAAATTTTTATGTTGGGTTAGCACACATGAGAATATGCGATTGGGTTTGCGCAAGCGTGGGGTGTTCATTTTTTTCCACTTTTTTTCTCTATTGTCTTCTATGGGGGGAATATGTAAACGATCACCTGATATTCTAGCTTCAGCTTTTTGCGCTTCTCAGGTTAGCACAAGAGTGAAAACAGTTTACTGCGCTTCACTCATAGGCATCTACTTATCAAAGATTCGACTTTCTAGCATTCAGCGGCACCAAAACGCTCGCCTAAGATCGCCTAACATCGCTGCCGCGGACCTGAATACGTTCTCCAAAGTTACCAAAAAAGCTGTCAAAAAGCTGCGCACCAAGTACGGGGCGATGAGCGGCGGACTGTTGTTAACAGTCATCGATCTAGCTGCTCTTCGGGTTCTTTTCAGCTTTCTTGGTACCCTGTCACTAAATACCCACACTATACTATACTGTTTACCCCCTATACAGCCGCTCCTGGACCCCACCACGCCTAAATAAAGTTATTAACCCCTAAACTGCCGCTCCCGGAGCCCACCGCAACTCTAATAAATCTATTAACCCCTAAACCACTGCTCCCGGAGCCCACCATCACCTACATTATATTTATTAACCCCTAATCTGCCCCCCCCTACACCGCCGCTACCTACATTATTTTTATTAACCCCTAATCTGCCCCCCCTACACCGATGCCACTATATTAAATGTATTAACCCCTAAACCTAAGTCTAACACTAACCCTAACACCCCCTAACTTAAATATAATTTAAATAAATCAAAATATATTATTCCTTTTTAAAACTAAATATTTACCTATAAAATAAACCCTAAGATAGCTAAAATATAACTAATAGTTACATTGTAGCTATTTGAGGATTTATTTTTATTTTACAGACAACTTTGTATTTATTTTAACTAGCTACAATAGGTATTAAATAGTTATTAACTATTTAATAACTACCTAGTTAAAATAAAGACAAAAGTACCTGTAAAATAAAACCTAACCTAAGTTACAATTACACCTAACACTACACTATAATTAAATTAATTACCTACATTAACTACAATTACCTACAATTAAATATAATTAAATAAAATTATCTAAAGTACAAAAAAACACTAAATTACAGAAAATAATAAAATAATTACAAGTTTTTTAAACTAATTACACCTAATCTAATCCGCCTAAAAAAATAAAAAAGCCCCCCAAAATAAAAAAAGCCCTACCCTACACTAAATTACAAATAGCCCTTAAAAGGGCTTTTTGCGGCGCCTTGTCCCAAATTAATCAGCTCTTTTACCTTAAAAAATAGTACAATACCCCCCCAACATTAAAACCCACCACCCACGCATCCAACCCTACTCTAAGACCCACCCAATCCCCCCTTAAAAAAACCTAACACTAACCCCATGAAGATCACCCTACCTTGAGACGTCTTCACCCAACCGGCCCGAAGTCCTCAACAAAGCCAGGTGAAGTGGTCCTCCAGACGGGCAGAAGTCTTCATTCAAGCTGGGCAGAAGAGGTCCTCCAGATGGGCAGAAGTCTTCATCCAGTTGGCATCTTCTATCTTCATCCATCCGGCGTGGAGTGGGTCCATCTTCAAAACATCCGATGCGAAGCATCCTCTTCTGTCCACGGCCAACGACTGAATGAAGGTTCCTTTTAATGACATCATCCAAGATGGCGTCCCTTCAATTATAATTGGCTAATAGAATTCTATCAGCCAATCGGAATTAAGGTAGAAAAATCCTATCAATCCTATTGGCTGTTACAATAGGATTTTTCCTACCTTAATTCTGATTGGCTGATAGAATTCTATCAGCCAATCAGAATTGAAGGGACGCCATCTTGGATGATGTAATTTAAAGGAACCTTTATTCTACAGTTGATGTCGATGGAGGGAAGATAGACCCGCTCAGCGCCGGATGGATGAAAATAGAAGATGCCGTCTGGATGAAGACTTCTGCCCATCTGGAGGACCTCTTTTTCCCCGCTTGGCTGAAGACTTATGCCCGTCTGGAGGACCACTTCACCCGGCTTCATTGAGGACTTCGGCCCGGTTGGGTGAAGAAGTCTCAAGGTAGGGTGATCTTCAAGGGGTTAGTGTTAGGTTTTTTAAGAGGGAATTGGGTGGGTTTTAGAGTAGGGTTGGTTGTGTGGGTGGTGGGTTTTAACGTTGGGGGTATTGTACTTTTTTTCAGGTAAAAGAGCTGATTACTTTGGGGCAATGCCCCGCAAAAGGCCCTTTTAAGGGCTATTTGTAATTTAGTGTAGGGTAGGGCTTTTTTTTATTTTGCGGGGCTTTTTTATTTTGTTAGGGGTATTAGATTAGGTGTAATTAGTCTAAAAAACTTGTAATTATTTTATTATTTTCTGTAATTTAGTGTTTTTTTTGTACTTTAGATAATTTTATTTAATTATATTTAATTGTAGGTAATTTTAGTTAATGTAGGTAATTAATTTAATTATAGTGTAGTGTTAGGTGTAATTGTAACTTAGGTTAGGTTTTAATTTACAGGTACTTTTGTCTTTATTTTAACTAGGTAGTTATTAAATAGTTAATAACTATTTAATAACTATTGTAGCTAGTTAAAATAAATACAAAGTTGCCTGTAAAATAAAAATAAATCCTAAGATAGCTACAATGTAACTATTAGTTATATTGTCGCTATCTTAGGGTTTATTTTATAGGTAAGTATTTAGTTTTAAATCGGAATAATTTATTTTGATTTATTTAAATTATATTTAAGTTAGGGGGTGTTAGGGTTAGTGTTAGACTTAGGTTTATTGGTTAATACTTTTAATATAGTGGCGGCGGTGTAGGGGGGCAGATTAGGGGTTAATAAATATAATGTAGGTGGTGGTGGTGTAGGGGGGGCAAATTAGGGGCTAATAAGTATAATGTAGATGGCGGTGGGCTCCGGGAGCGGCGGTTTAGGGGTTAAATACTTTATTTAGTTGCGGCGCGGTCCAGGAGCAGCGGTTTAGGAGTTAATAAGTATAACGTAGGTGGCGGCGGTGTAGGGGGGGCAGATTAGGGGTGTTTAGACTCGGGGGACATGTTAGGGTGTTAGGTGTAAACATTACCATAGGAAACAATGGGATATCGGGCAGCAGTGCACATGAGTTTTCGCTGCTTTCCGACTCCCATTGACTCCTATGGCTTCCGCCTCCTCCAGGGCGGCGGATTGAAAACCAGGTACGCTGGGCCGGAGAAGTGCCGAGCGTACCTGCTAGTTATTTGATAACTAGCAAAAGTAGTCCGATAGTGCCGAACTTGCGTTCGGAACATCTGTAGTGATGTAAGCATCAATCTGTGTCAGACTGAGTCCGGCGGATCGTATGTTACGTCACGAAAATTCTACTTTTGCCGGTTTGTAGGGTTTAATAACTAAGGCAAATCAGGCTCGCCACAAATACGCTGCGGAATTCCAGCGTATTTTGGGTTTTTTTTAGTCCAAAATGGTCTTTTTCCTTGAAAACTTCCTTAAAAAATTATTTTTGGTTGTTAAATACTTGTTATTGTGATTGAAACTGACATATACAATGGCTGTCTTACATATTTATATTACAGTTGTTTTTAATTAATTCCTTAGTACAGAGTGTAAGGGAAATCATCATTTACATGTGAGAGATTAACATATTGTAATCCGAATCCATCCTGATAGCTGGATAATCTGAATACTATATATATATATATATATATATATATATATATATACATATACACTGTATATATACACACATAGTACTGTGCAAAAGTCTTAGGCCACCATTAGATTTGTTGTTTTAGCAAAGTTTTAATGACTATCCATATTATTATTTTTTTATTCTCTATATTAAGATACAGAGAATACAGGAAATATGTACACATAATTTAAAAAAGAAACACAATTTTAAGAACAAAATGGCTCCTTCAGGCAAAAGTCAGTATTTAGTGTGACCTCCCTTGGCACTAAGCACATCTTGAACTCTTTTGAGGAGACGGTCCAGAAGTTTTCAGAAGTAATCTTCTGGTATATTATACCAGGCTTCTTTCAGCACTTCCCAGAGTTATTTTTTTAGATTTATGCTGTCTTTTATTTCTTTCTCTGTCCAGGTAATCCAATACTGCCTCTATATATTCATAGCTGAACTCTATGGAGGCCACTGAATGACTGTCAGTGTTTTATCAGCTGTTTTTAATATGCTGTTTCAAATATGATTTCACTGCATTAGCAGTGTACATGGGATCATTATCACACTGAAAAAATAAAACCATTCCGAATCAGGTGCTTTCCAGAAGGAATGGCATGATGGATTAAAACCTGTTTGTACTTTTCAGCATTCATGATCCCATCAATTTGGATAATATTGCCAACACCACTGGCAGAAATGCAGCCCCAAAACCGGACAGACCCACTATGTTTCATTGAAGGCCATCTCTTCCATCTCTCTCCATCTCTTCTTCTCACATTGGACCCAAAAATTTCGAACTTGGATTTCTCACTCCATAATATTCTTTTCCATTGATCTTCATTCCAATCTTCACAAGCTTTAGCATATCTTAGCCTTTTCACCCTATTCCCCTTCTGAAAAGGTGGTTTCTTGGCTTTAGACCATTCCTAATCAAGCTTCTTCTGACTGTAGAAGGGTCAACTTGGCATCCCGATGAAGCTGCCAGATGCTGAGCCAGGACCTTTCTGGACTTCTTCTGGTCTCTCAAAGAAGAAACTCAGAGAAACTTCTCATCAGATTTTGAACGTTTTCTTGGCGTACCAGTCCTTTTTTTAACCTTGACCTCTCCCCATACTTCAAATTTCTATATAACAGCTTGAATACCACATTTTGAGTATCCAGTTAGTTTGTTTGCTGATTTCCCTATGAGAGAGGCCTTGCTGATGCAAAAATATGATTTTATGTCTGTCAAATTCAAAGATCTTTGGCATTTTGAATGGAATTATGTGATTGAATGTTGGTCTTATTAGCAAGCTTCCAATGAATTAAACTCATACCACATGTGTATGTAATGCTCAAGCATGTCTTGTACAAACCTGGTGTAATAGACCTTTTTCAGAGAAATAATTTTGACAGGAAATAGTAGGACAAATACAGGTGTTAGTAATGCCATTAATTAGGACTCCATTCCATCTAGGCTTACAAGGGCCAGGTTCATGCTATTGTTCAAGTGTAAGAGGAGGTCACACTAAATACTTGCCAATTTTAGGCTACAGAATATTTTTTTTCTGATTTGTTTCTGTTTTTTAATACTGCATACAAATATCATGTATTTCTGGTTGTATTATAATAACGAGACTGATAAAAAATTATATACTGTATAGTTCTTATATAATTTCTAAACAACAAATCTAATGGTGACCTAAGACTTTTGCACAGTACTGTGTGTGTGTGTGTATATATATATATATATATATATATATATATATATATATAGGTAGGTGTGTGTGTTTATATATATCTATTATCTAGTTTGCTTTGTTCATTTGGTATCCTTTATTGAGACACAAGATGTAGCAGTGCTTATTGGTGGCTGTATATATTTGCATCTTGTTATTAGCTTACTCAATTGTGTTCAGTTTGCCAAAGTAATGCATTGATGCTGCTCCTTCAACAAAGGATATCAAGAAAACAAAGCACATTTGATTATAGAAATAATTTGTTGTAAAGTTGTATAAAATGGTATGTGCTGTCTAAATCATGATTGTAAAAAAAAGTAGGTTCCACCCCCCTTTTAATTTTAACTTTTTGCTTTATTATGGATCGGAAGATTGAGATATAACTCCCTGTGATATGCACACCTTGAAAAGTTTTTTTTCTTCAATGTATTAGAGTGCATTTATCTATACTGATGTTTTATGTATTGCAATATGTTTTCTCCATGTCAAATAAAGACAAATTAAACTTTCATGATTCAGATAGAGCATGCAATTTTATTCAACTTTCTAATGTACTTCTGTTATCAAATTTGCTTTGTTCACTTGGTATCTGATTAGTAGTCAGCGCTGGGAGAGAAAAGCACACAAACTCACTATAAAAAATGGCCACTTAACAGGGTCGTACAGATGAATATATAAATAAATAGTGGGAACATAGGAGCGCCACCCAAAGGGGGCTTAAGTGTGCTGGTGGAAAAGTTGGGCCCAAAGAGATTATCAATATGAGCATGTAATGGCTAAAAAACAATGCATAGTACTGTATTACTAAAGAGCGTAGAAATAGTACTGTATTAATAACACATAAAACTGTATTAGTAAGGAGCATAGAAATAGGGTGAAAAATACAGACAATAAAGATTATATAAAAACATGTTATATATAAAAATGGTTTTATTCTAAGGAATATATGGAACAAGATTGCTAGAACTATGTAGCAATCTAGCAGAGTTATTCACAATCTAAAGTAAAATATTTAAAAAGCAACAGTGAAAAACATATGTCAAACATAAGACAAAATAAGGGTATAAAAAAAGGAACAATAAGAAAAATTAATGAATGCTAAAGATAAAGGGATATATATAAAGCAACAATCTAGTCCCAAAGTCTATACAGTCACAAAGAGTAAACAATCCAGTGGACGTCCAGTGTGGAAGGATCCAGAGAAGAGAGAGGAAAGTACTATTATCCAGGGGAGGAAAATCTTTTATCCAAAACTTCTGGTTCAGAGTAAGAACATCTAAAAGGTACCTGTCAAAGAAAAAAAAGCTAGCTAAACTAAAAGGAAAAGACCTCACATGTACAAATAGGAACTCGTGCTTGTATGTCACAGGAGGTCAGCGCGTTTCAGCCGAGGCCTTTATCAAGACTATATCATCGTTTTAGTTTAGCTAGCTTTTTCTGTTTTTGTGTATCTGTTCGTTTTTGCTAATTGGTGGATAAATTCACCCACCAATAAACAAGCGCTGTCCATGGTCTGAACCAAAAACTGGCTGGCTCCTTAGATGCCTTCCTTTTCAAATAAAGATAACAAAAGAATGAAGAAAATTTGATAATAGGAGTAAATTAGAAAGTTGCTTAAAATTGCATGCTGAATCACAAAAGAAAAAATTGGGTTCAGTATCCCTTTAACAAAGCTAAACTCACCTGAAAAAGAAGCTTTCAAAATGTTTACACATATTTAGATGCACTCACCTTTCTCCACGGTAAAAGAAAGTTATTGTTAACAAAATGTAATGTGCGCTGGTATCTGAAGTGGCCCACAATGCGGTTTACATTGCATGGAAGCTTTGCGCTCAATAGAGCGCACTTCCATAGGATCCAATGGGAGCCTCGTTCTCATGCTGGGAGACACAGCATGAGTACTAGCACAGCGAAGGGGGTAAGTAGCGCAGCAGTGGGCAGCAATTTTAAATAGATATTTATATGAATATATAGATATATATTTATGTGTTAATATGTGTAACTGTATATACACAAATCAACACACAAATAAATATGTATATAAGCATATACATATATATTTACTAGGAGCACACAGTTCCCCATAGACCGCTATGTAAAGGCACTTTTCAGTGCCAGTTTATTTTTCTAAGACCCCTTAGCCGCCACTTTTAACCTCTAAATATTGTACCTTTATTTTGGGAGCATTTGGGGCAATTTTAGAAAATTAACCAGAGATCTCATCTCTTTTTCATTTTCTGAACGCTAATTGCTACCGCGAGTTTGTGGTAGCAATGACCAGCCACTTGTAATGGCTAGTTATTTATTGCGCACCCGCAAATGGGCGAATTTGCCCGTTTGCGGGTTATGCAATAAAATTAGCACTCTACTTGTAGCTCCTAGCATTTTAAACAACAATTGCTTTCTTAGACAGACAGAAAGACAGATTAAGCGATCGATAGATAGATAGATAGATAGATAGATAGATAGATAGATAGATAGATAGATAGATAGATAGATAGATAGGTAGATAGATAGATGAGCAAATAAGACATTTCATACTGAGAATATCTGGTAGCCCTGTGTGCAAAACTCTGAATTTCAAAACAGCGTGTTTTTTAGTTTAGAAATATTCACTAATCACCCCAGCAACACAACAGAAAATGCTTTTGTTACTAGCTGGAATTGGCAGAAGTAATAAATCACTGCATAGACTTTCTACTTATCCAATTCCCAGCATGATATCTATTGTTTCACCTTTCGTTCTCTGAAATAGTGCAGTCCATTTACTCAGGTTGTAAATGGAAGTTACTGTCTCACTCACAAAGCAGCAAGCGTTACCTTGTTTATAATTGAACGGAAATTAGTTTATCTTACAAATGAGGTCTAAGTAATTACAATGCTGTGTATACATAACTTTTAATGCAAGCATCACAGGATATGCCAGTGATTTATATATGAGTAATATGTTTACATTCTTGGTTTTATTTTTAATGCTTTACCTCACAATTATGAACAGATATGTAAATGGCTGTTATTAATATAAATGCAATATTCTGTATTTTTAAATTGCAAAAAAAAAAAAACACACAAAAAAACAGATTACATTTGGATGCTACTTTTAAATGGATGAAAAAAATTAATATATAAACAGCAATTAAATTCTGCATGGCAAAATGTCTTTATACAAACAGTAATTTATTTAGCAAAATTTGCAAATCATGGACATACTCTTTTAAAAGCCTTCAATCTTATATTTTCAGATGATGCCAGTTAGGAAGATATATAAATTAGATATCTCAGTCTGGGTTAAGTGTTTCCAATTCTTACAAGAAATTGGAAAATCAGTTTTTTTTTTTTTTTTTAAAGAAACGTTTTTATTGAGGATATATTTTTAACATACAACCTTTCTGCAATAAAGATAAAAACAGTGTCAATATTCAGCAATGCATGAAAGGTACATTCATATGTGCAGGGTTCTGTAAATGCAGGCAACAAATGAGAATGTAAACTTCTCCCTGTAAGGAAGTCCTCGTTTTTACAGAGGTCACCTTTTGAATATACAGTGTACAATGAACTTTCAGGGGTATACAATCATATATCATTATTCTACAAAGATGCTTTCCTTAGGACAACTAACCAGTCAATGGAAGTGAACAAATAGTGTAATTTAAGTTATTATGTTACATCACAGACTCCTATTAGTATGGGGGGCCCTCCGGCCCCTCTCCGCCTGCTATCTGCCAATTAGTACGCTAGGCTACCATCTTAGCATCTAGGAAGGTGTAGGGGTAGGAGGCAAATAAGGGGTTAGGGGTTGAAGTGGCTGGAAGGGATACTTTCCTATTCATCTCCCTATTCCTGAGTATTTAGGTGGGGGTTAAGCGAGTCAGCATGGATTCCCAGGGTTCCCAAATTAAGCAGTAATTGTTCAGCTGCCCTTGTTCCCTAGCAACATAATTTTCCATATTTTTAATATAGTTCACACCCTCTATTACATTCTGTAGCCTGGGAGGTTGGCTCTTTTTCCAATTCCTAGCTACAAGCAATTTAGCAGAGATAAGGATATATATCAGAAGATTGTGCTTGGTTTTGGGGAGCTTGTCTACACCTAGATGCAATATGGCCACAGCTGGGCTTAAGGTTGGTGTTAACTCCAATTCTTTACAGATCTTTTCTACTTTCTGCCAATAAGTTGTCAATTTAAGGCAGGTCCACCAAACATGGATGGGGGAGCCCGGCTCTCCACACTCCCTCCAGCACAACTGTGAATGTTCAGGGTAGAGTTTCTGTAGTTTTGTGGGCACTAAGTGCCATCTGGTGATTACTTTGAAGTATAACTCATATAAAGTGATGCAATGGGTTGCCTTTTTCGTTAAACTAATGGCTTTGCCACAGGAATCTGGTGCAAATGTAGCTTGCAAGTCTCTCTCCCAAGCATCCATATGAATTGTTTTTGGAGTAGTCTCTTCCTCTATAAGACAGTAAAATCTCAGTTTTTATAGTTATACTACTGGAAAAAGCAGGAATAATAAAATAATACATATTGCAAGGGTGTTTTACTATGCATAAATAAAAATTTATACAGGGAGTGCAGAATTATTAGGCAAATGAGTATTTTGACCACATCATCCTCTTTATGCATGTTGTCTTACTCCAAGCTGTATAGGCTCGAAAGCCTACTACCAATTAAGCATATTAGGTGATGTGCATCTCTGTAATGAGAAGGGGTGTGGTCTAATGACATCAACACCCTATATCAGGTGTGCATAATTATTAGGCAACTTCCTTTCCTTTGGCAAAATGGGTCAAAAGAAGGACTTGACAGGCTCAGAAAAGTAAAAAATAGTGAGATATCTTGCAGAGGGATGCAGCACTCTTAAAATTGCAAAGCTTCTGAAGCATGATCATCGAACAATCAAGCGTTTCATTCAAAATAGTCAACAGGGTCGCAAGAAGCGTGTGGAAAAACCAAGGCGCAAAATAACTGCCCATGAACTGAGAAAAGTCAAGCGTGCAGCTGCCAAGATGCCACTTGCCACCAGTTTGGCCATATTTCAGAGCTGCAACATCACTGGAGTGCCCAAAAGCACAAGGTGTGCAATACTCAGAGACATGGCTCAGGTAAGAAAGGCTGAATGACGACCACCACTGAACAAGACACACAAGCTGAAACGTCAAGACTGGGCCAAGAAATATCTCAAAACTGATTTTTCTAAGGTTTTATGGACTGATGAAATGAGAGTGAGACTTGATGGGCCAGATGGATGGGCCCGTGGCTGGATTGGTAAAGGGCAGAGAGCTCCAGTCCGACTCAGATGCCAGCAAGGTGGAGGTGGAGTACTGGTTTGGGCTGGTATCCTCAAAGATGAGCTTGTGGGGCCTTTTCGGGTTGAGGATGGAGTCAAGCTCAACTCACAGTCCTACTGCCAGTTTCTGGAAGAAACCTTCTTCAAGCAGTGGTACAGGAAGAAGTCTGCATCCTTCAAGAAAAACATGATTTTCATGCAGGACAATGCTCCATCACACGCGTCCAAGTACTCCACAGCGTGGCTGGTAAGAAAGGGTATAAAAGAAGAAAATCTAATGACATGGCCTCCTTGTTCACCTGATCTGAACCCCATTGAGAACCTGTGGTCCATCATCAAATGTGAGATTTACAAGGAGGGAAAACAGTACACCTCTCTGAACAGTGTCTGGGAGGCTGTGGTTGCTGCTGCACGCAATGTTGATGGTGAACAGATCAAAACACTGACAGAATCCATGGATGGCAGGCTTTTGAGTGTCCTTGCAAAGAAAGGTGGCTATATTGGTCACTGATTTGTTTTTGTTTTGTTTTTGAATGTCAGAAATGTATATTTGTGAATGTTGAGATGTTATATTGGTTTCACTGGTAAAAATAAATAATTGAAATGGGTATATATTTGTTTTTTGTTAAGTTGCCTAATAATTATGCACAGTAATAGTCACCTGCACACACAGATATCCCCCTAAAATAGCTATAACTAAAAACAAACTAAAAACTACTTCCAAAACTATTCAGCTTTGATATTAATGAGTTTTTTGGGTTCATTGAGAACATGGTTGTTGTTCAATAATAAAATTAATCCTCAAAAATACAACTTGCCTAATAATTCTGCACTCCCTGTAGAGAATTCTAT
The DNA here is from genome assembly GCF_027579735.1 of Bombina bombina. Taxonomy (NCBI): domain Eukaryota; kingdom Metazoa; phylum Chordata; class Amphibia; order Anura; family Bombinatoridae; genus Bombina; species Bombina bombina. The sequence continues at coordinate 538,319,913 of NC_069504.1, read as the reverse complement.
GTTGTATTGTATGTTCCTTTAATAAGCATTTCCTAACAATGTTTAGAAGTTTTTAAGATCTGTTAAAGGTTGAACTTGTTAGATGTGAGCCTTTTTTTTTTTAAACATATATGAGTTGTAACTATTATTATGTAAATTTAGCTCCAGTGGAAAAATACCTTTACAAATTGGAATTCCTCAAAGAGTTAAATTGTGAGTAGTAAAATACTAGAGCATTTGAAGTACAGCAATATAGGAAACAACCTGTCATTAATACACATCCAGTAATCAGGTCACTACACAATCCCCACACCAGTGTTCCCTCTAAAGTCAGTTTTGTGAGTGGCCCAGCAGTGAAACAGTTAATCTAAGGCCAGTTTTGAAAGTGGCCCAGCAGTAAAACAGTTAATAAGGGAACCACATCTTGCAGTCTGCCTTGTGTAGTGCTCTAATTAACTGTTGCACTGCTGGCCCACTCACAAAACTGGTCTTAGAGGGAACATGTATGTCCCTGCACTCAGTAATACAATAGGGAAGTGCATTTCCAGTTTTGAAAGTCAGACTGGAATTTCTTTTTTCACATAAAATACATCTGAAAAAAATTAATTATTATTTTACATATTTAAAATAGTTACTGCTTAAAGTGCCTGCAACATTTGGCATCCTCTGGCTAAGATGATTTATACCAATAGCTAAAAAGGGTGTGTAGTGGATAATTCTTCTTCTTCTCTCAGTTTAAGGGCTAGATTACAAGTGGGGTGCTATTGTTATCTTGCGCAAATATTACAAGTTGAAAGTAAATGTCACTGCCCTAGTGCAAGCTAAATTTGCGCTCATCTGGTTAGTGCAACTGAAGACCTCTCGTAAAGTGTTAGAGCTACATTAAAAGTAGTACCAAACACAAAATAAATACATTATAATAAAGTGTTACACTAATATATACACTATCTAAAAAAACTTTTCATCTACATATTGATAAAGAAAGTTATAAAGGTTCAAAGGTATATGGTATATTATAAGGTGTTTGAATGGAAAGGTCTATAATATACATGTATATACACATACATATGCATGTCTAAATATGTATATGTGTATATATATATATATATATATACAGGGCTCAAAATTTCCACTCTTTACTAGCCATTGGCGAGTGGAAATTTAATGGTGGCAAGTGAAATTTAGTGAGTGAATGTTGAATTAACATTCATTCTCAACCGAGTCTGGTGGTGTGTTGTAAGTAGCAAAGTTAGCACATTTGCAAACACACAAATGTGCATTATTGCAGCACTGACAAACACACATATGCTATTATCTGAAGGGATATTATATATTCCTCTTGGGCTGTGAGAGTATGAAGATATAAGAGAGGGAAAAGAGTGTAAAGAGAAGATATGGCCTGAGAGATAAGGGAGAGGGTAAAAATATATTTAAGAGAGACAGAAGAGATGATAATTATTAGAAGAAAATCTCTAGGTCTTCTATGACCTTCCATGAGTGTCATCACTCTCTTTCTCTACTCTTACTTCAACAACATTCTAATACTATCCAGTCTTACCCAGAATCACCAAGTTGATGATGCTAACTGCTATGCAATTATTTTTGTTATTCTATTACTGTATGTAGCATTATTTAATTTGCTAAGGTATAAAATAAAACACATTAAAAATGATAATATTGTTTTTCACAATGCTAAACATATGCAAAGAGGAGGTGGAGTAGTGGGTGTGGGCAGGTAGTGGGTAGGATCAGAAGTGGCGAGTAACATTTTGGCATGGCTAGTTAGCTTACGACCTGAAATTTTGAGCCTTGTATATATATATATATATATATATATATATATATATATTTATATATCTGTGTCTGTATACATGTGTATTTATGTGTTTATATATGTATTACTGTAAATATTTTGCACTCCAGTGTTCTTCACAAAGAAAATATTCTTTGTATTTCTAAATATTTATTCCTATATATAACTGTTTGTGTGTGTATATATATATATATATATATATATAATTAAAATATTTATTACTTGCTTTTGGTTAGTGCTGTAGGTTGGACACAGCATGGGGTTAGTGTGAAATCAATAGGTTTTTCATTAAGTTGCACTCTCTATTGAAGTGGTCGCAATATCTGAAGTCCTACAGTTAATGTGTGTCGGGTTTTGTTGGCAGGATAACTTTTTTTTCCGACTTGTAATACAAATTTACTTTCAGCTTTATTAATGCTCAAGTGGGAGCACTAAATACCGCTCCACTTGTAAACTGGCCCTAAATTTTTTACTCATGACTATAAGACAAATCTTGAGTTAATCTATTTTCAATTTCTTTCTCCCCCACCGTACAATAAATATTGCAATTTTGTTTGACCATCACTTTATCTGTGTTCATGGAAAATGTCATCCAAGAATTGTACATGTGTCAAAAATGTGTCTCAGCATGAATAGTTTTATTTTTTCCTTCACTCGATAAACAAAACTGATGGATGAAAAGGAAATATGAAAAGTTGGTGATTGCTTTTAAATGTGTAGAAATACAATTGCCAAAAATGGAGAAATAAAAACATTTTGAAGTCCACTCCTGTTCTAAAATATCTGGTTGAGAACTATTCAAAAATATCAAATGTAGGTAAATGTATTTATTCCTTTGCAGGATGGATATTGATATATATATATATATATATATATATATATATATATATATATATATATATATATACAGGGAGTGCAGAATTATTAGGCAAGTTGTATATTTTTGAGGATTAATTTTATTATTGAACAACAACCATGTTCTCAATGAACCCAAAAAACTCATTAATATCAAAGCTGAATAGTTTTGGAAGTAGTTTTTAGTTTGTTTTTAGTTATAGCTATTTTAGGGGGATATCTGTGTGTGCAGGTGACTATTACTGTGCATAATTATTAGGCAACTTAACAAAAAACAAATATATACCCATTTCAATTATTTACTTTTACCAGTGAAACCAATATAACATCTCAACATTCACAAATATACATTTCTGACATTCAAAAACAAAACAAAAACAAATCAGTGACCAATATAGCCACCTTTCTTTGCAAGGACACTCAAAAGCCTGCCATCCATGGATTCTGTCAGTGTTTTGATCTGTTCACCATCAACATTGCGTGCAGCAGCAACCACAGCCTCCCAGACACTGTTCAGAGAGGTGTACTGTTTTCCCTCCTTGTAAATCTCACATTTGATTATGGACCACAGGTTCTCAATGGGGTTCAGATCAGGTGAACAAGGAGGCCATGTCATTAGATTTTCTTCTTTTATACCCTTTCTTGCCAGCCACGCTGTGGAGTACTTGGATACGTGTGATGGAGCATTGTCCTGCATGAAAATCATGTTTTTCTTGAAGGATGCAGACTTCTTCCTGTACCACTGCTTGAAGAAGGTGTCTTCCAGAAACTGGCAGTAGGACTGGGAGTGGAGCTTGACTCCATCCTCAACCCGAAAAGGCCCCACAAGCTCATCTTTGATTATACCAGCCCAAACCAGTACTCCACCTCCACCTTGCTGGCATCTGAGTCGGACTGGAGCTCTCTGCCCTTTACCAATCCAGCCACGGGCCCATCCATCTGGCCCATCAAGACTCACTCTCATTTCATCAGTCCATAAAACCTTAGAAAAATCAGTCTTGAGATATTTCTTGGCCCAGTCTTGACGTTTCAGCTTGTGTGTCTTGTTCAGTGGTGGTCGTCTTTCAGCCTTTCTTACCTTGGCCATGTCTCTGAGTATTGCACACCTTGTGCTTTTGGGCACTCCAGTGATGTTGCAGCTCTGAAATATGGCCAAACTGGTGGCAAGTGGCATCTTGGCAGCTGCACGCTTGACTTTTCTCAGTTCATGGGCAGTTATTTTGTGCCTTGGTTTTTCCACACGCTTCTTGCGACCCTGTTGACTATTTTGAATGAAACGCTTGATTGTTTGATGATCACGCTTCAGAAGCTTTGCAATTTTAAGAGTGCTGCATCCCTCTGCAAGATATCTCACTATTTTTTACTTTTCTGAGCCTGTCAAGTCCTTCTTTTGACCCATTTTGCAAAAGGAAAGGAAGTTGCCTAATAATTATGCACACCTGATATAGGGTGTTGATGTCATTAGACCACACCCCTTCTCATTACAGAGATGCACATCACCTAATATGCTTAATTGGTAGTAGGCTTTCGAGCCTATACAGCTTGGAGTAAGACAACATGCATAAAGAGGATGATGTGGTCAAAATACTAATTTGCCTAATAATTCTGCACTCCCTGTATATATATATATATATATATATATATATATATATATATATAGAGAGAGAGAGAGAGAGAGAGAGAGAGAGAGAGAGAGAGAGAGAGAAAGAGAGAGAGAGAGAGAGAGAGAGAGAGAGAGAGATAGATAGATAGATAGATAGATAGATAGATAGATAGATAGATGATAGATAGAGAGAGATAGAGATAGATATATAGAGATAGAGAGAGAGAGAGATAGATAGATAGATAGATAGATAGATAGATAGATAGATAGATAGATAGATGTTCCTAATGGTCACAACAAAGGAGATAATATAAACACACCAGAGGTTATTCAAGGGGTATGTTCCTTGACTGCAAACCAAAACTATCCCTCCAAAATGGTAGTTGTTAGATATTTTTTGCAGATTTTTAAAGTGTATGCTTAATTCTTGGTATATACTATGCATATATGAAAAATGACATGAATTCCACATTGTGTAGTTAATACAGGAACAATGAAGCAATTTAATGAGCAATGCAGAAATTCTAGGGCAACCAGGATAATCATTGCACTATAGCCCCACATTTTCAGTATATAAACTATTAAAGTCAATGTCAGGAGTGTCACATCTGTTATAGTACAAGATTGATCCCCACCTCAGCATCTAAGACTTTTTTTTAGCATGTTTTAAACTGCTGTTAAATGACATAATTCAATTTTGTGATATTGTGGTGTTTTCTTTTTATAATATGCCAGCTGGACAGTTGGTTAAATTATAGTGAGTCTAAATAACGCTGCATGCATAAAGGCTGTGACACACTGCAAGCGGAGCGACGCGCTGCGTGTACATGCAGCTGTGCGCGCTCAGTGTGTCTTGCCTTTTCATCTCTGAGCACTCTGCTGCATCAGGACGCGTAGCTGAGCGCTCAGAGATGAAATATTTGAACTTCAGAAGCAATGCGACGCGGAGCGAAGCAGCTGCTTCTCCTCGCGCTGCATCGCTTGCAGTGTGTCACAGCCTTTAGACACAAAGGACTTGATTACAAATGGCGGGGTATTTTTTTTTTTTTGTACATAACGAAAACTCTGATAAGATTTTCATTTTTGCTCATCAGGTTGCGTTCGTATTACAAGTTCCCAACAATTTTTATTGTGCGCTAGCGTTAACCCGAATAGCATGAAAAACTTAAGTTTGCATGCACATACATGTATTCCCCCATAGAGATCATTCGAGAAAAAAAAGTGAGAGAAAAAAACATTCGAGATCACGCAAACACCATCGCCTTTTCACATTCCCCATAGAAGTCAATGGAGAAATAAAATATGTTGAAAAAACCAAACACCCATCGCGCAAACAAAATAGCTTATTCGCATTAGTAAATAGGAAATATTTACAGTAAATACATAGTTAAATCTATATTAAATATAAAAAGTCTACACACCCCTATTAAAATGTCAGGTTTTTGTGATGTAAAAAAATGAGACAAAGATAAATCATTTCAGAACTTTTTCCACCTTTAATGTGACCTATAAACTGTACAACTCAATTGAAAAACAAACTGAAATCTTTTAGGTAAAGGGAAATAAAAATAAAAAAATAAAATAATATGGTTGCATAAGTCTGAACACTCTTAAACTAATACTTTATTAAAGCACCTTTTGATTTTATTACAGCACTCAGTCTTTTTGGGTGTGAGTCTATCAGCATGGCACATCTTGACTGATCTTTGCCCACTCTTCTTTGCAAAAACACTCTAAATCTGTCAGAATGCGAGGGCATCTCCTGTGCACAGCCCTCTTAAGATCAACCCACAGATTTTGAATTGGACTCAGGTCTGGGCTCTGGCTGGGCCATCCCAAAACTTTAATCTTCTTCTGGTGAAGCCATTCCTTTGTTGATTTGGATGTATGCTTTGGGTCGTTGTCATGCTGAAAGATGAAGTTCCTCTTCATGTTCAGCTTTCTAGCAGAAGCCTGAAGGTTTGTGCCAACATTGTCTGGTATTTGGAACTGTTCATTATTCCCTTTACCTTGACTAAGGCCCCAGTTCCAGCTGAAGAAAAACAGCCCCAAAGCATGATGCTGACACCACCATGCTTCACTGTGGGTATGGTGTTCTTTTGGTGATATGCAGTGTTGTTTTTGTGCCAAACATATCTTTTGGAATTATGGTCAAAAAGTTCAACTTTGGTTTCATCAGACCAAAACACCTTTTGCAACATGCTTTTGGGAAACTTCAGATGTGTTTTTGCAAAATTTAGCCGGGCTTGGATGTTTTTTTTTTGTAAGAAAATGCTTCTGTTTTGCCACTCTACCCCATAGCCCAGACATATGAAGAATAAGTGCGATTGTTGTCACATGTACCACACAGCCAGTGCTTGCCAGATATTCCTGCAGCTCCTTTAATGTTGCTGTAGGCCTCTTGGCAGCCTCTCAGACCAGTTTTCTTCTCGTCTTTTCATCAATTTTGGAGGGACATCCAGTTCTTGGTAATGTCACTGTTGCACCATATTTTCTTCACTTGATGATGACTGTCTTCACTGTGTTCCATGGTATATCTAATGCCTTGGAATTTTTTTTGTACCCTTCTCCTGACTGATACCTTTTAACAATGAGATCCCTCTGATGCTTTAGAAGCTCTCTGCGGACCATGGCTTTTGCTGTAGGATGCGACTAACAAAATGTCAGGAAAGACCTACTAGAACAGCTGAACTTTATTTGGGGTTAATCAGAGGCACTTTAAATGATGACAGGTGTGTACTGACTCCTATTTAACATGATTTTGAATGTGATTGCTTAATTCTGAACACAGCTACATCCCCAGTTATAAAAGGGTGTTCACACTTATGCAACCATATTATTTTGGTTTTTTATTTCCCTTTACCTAAAAGATTTCAGGTTGTTTTTCAATTGAGTTGTATAGTTTATAGGTCACATTAAAGGTGGAAAAAGTTCTGAAATGATTTATCTTTGTCTCATTTTTTACATCACAGAAACCTGACATTTTAACAGTGGTGTGTAGATTTTTTATATCCACTTTTATATATATATATATATATATATATATATATATATATATATATATATATATATATATATATATATGTGTGTGTGTGTGTGTACATACATATTAATGTTTTTATATGTGTATAATTGACTGTAAATACATATACACACATATAAATACATTATACATCTATAGCAATGTATATGCATGTGTTTCAATGTTAAAGCCATTTACCTGCCTTTTTATCTAACACCCGAGATCTCATATCTTTGAGCCCTTATAACTTTTTGTGCAATATTTTTTTGAAATATTTTTATATTTTTTTTTAAACAGTGTTAATATGAGTGTAACTGTACTTTGTAATGTATTTTTGAAGTGTTTTGTGCAAGTTTTTTGTTTTGGAAAACAGTTAACCACAGCTCTGAGATCCACTTTTAATATCAGCAAAATAAAAATGGCTCGCAAAAACACGATTGCATTGCAGCAAAACCGTTTGCACCTCACTTAATCTAGCCCGAAATGTGTTAAGAAAAAACAAACAAAACAAAAAAAAACATATGATCATTCTCCTAAATCACAGGTAAATGAATATTTTTTATAATAACATTATCCTGACAACAACAAATCTGCAAGTTCTCCTTGTACACATCAGCAAACATCTGTCATACAGTTTCATGCACAGTATGCAAGTGTGAATGAACTAGATACAATAAGAATTCACTTCACATACCTTAAGATGCTGTAAACAAGGCAAGTCCAGCTCTTAGAAACATTCAGGCCCTGTATAAACCCAAGAGATACATTTAAGGATGGTAGACTAAACAGGATAGGGCAGAGTTTGTTCACATGAATATTATTTATCCTGAGCATTAGTATTAGCCCTAGGTTACGTGAGGAACAAGGTTTTGTTACACACATTAAGGGTTAAATGCATACAAACATTATTATTAAAGGATTTTATTGAATTAAGACAATAAGATTAAATTAATGCAACAACTATAATTACAGGGAAATTACAGATGACTAAAATACAGATATATTTAAAGGAAACTGACGTTAATAAAATGCTCTAATATGTTACAGCATTATATTATTGTACTATTGCTTGCAGAAAACGATCTGTATAACCCCTGTAAAGATGTTTATCCCATTGATCTAGTTTCCAAAGTAAACTGTGTAAATTTGTGGAAAAATAAAACATCTCCATAGAAATTAATTGTGATACTTGTTACCATCGGTTTACAACAGCGATGGAAACTAGGCCATATATAATGTACTACTGGGTCCTAATGACAAGAGGAATATTTGCATAGTCACCAATCACCAGCTTACTCCCAGAAGTCCATTGCTTCTCTGGAGCTGACATTAACTATGTGATTAACCCATTTGCAACAATAAGGGACATAATAGTCAAAACAAAATTGTGCATTTTAATTTTTAACATTTGCAGTTTAGTTGAATTAGAAAAAATACTTCTAGTAAAGGTTATTATTGCTTCAGGAACACATGTACATGATTGTGCCCAATGTACCCACATTCAAACAATGCTCAAAGACCTTGTGGTGATTTATATGATGCAAATTGAGTCAGGCCTGACATAATATGCTGTAAAAGCAGCAACAGTGCTTGAATTGTGTGCACTGGACATGATCAGCCAAGGTGGTACTAGGATTCTTGGCTACACATTACTGCTTCTTAACAAAATGGTCTAATTGTGTTTTAAATAGCTATAGATAACTATTTTATCTATAATGATAGAGAAAATAGATTTACGTTATCAAATTCTTGACTGTTAATCTGATTTATTATAACTATAATAGCTATAATGGTTCATTTCTACATGACATAACATACCTAAAGGGGTGGCTCTGCACAGCATAGCAAACCAGTGGTGGCTCTGCAAAAAACAAATCAAACAGTGGTGACAATATATAAAATACACAAACCTGGGGTTGTGTCTGGAAAGCGATCTGAATCGGTCGCAATTTCTAGGGCTCTGGCTGATTCTCTGTTAATCTGCCGGTTAAAAGGAGACATATAACAGCAAATCAAGCTAAATCATCATCTGACATATTATATTCCCAGCTGTGTGCATGAAACCGGAGCTCTGAATCAGATATAGAGGACCTGGTGCTGCAGCACATAACAGGTGGCGCTTCCCCCTCAGTTACCCGAGGTACTCTGCCATAACCAGACTCCATTGTCTTTAATATCAGTCTCCTAACGGAATAAGCAGGGAATATTATTACTGTGATATTACTATGGCATACCGACTCACTACAATTGATATTAAAATGGTGGATGAAGCAGACCCATGTGGAATCATTAGCACTCAAAGGCAAAAACTTGAAGTTCTATTTCAGCGTCTCATAGACAACGCCCCACAGGACTTCCTAATGAATCACTATCTTGTGGAAGGCAAAATTAAAATAAACTCTAACTATATACCGAAGGCAGACATTCCTAAGCTACGCAACCAAATGAAAGGGCCTAGACACGTGGGAACAGCGCCTGTAGTGGAACAGACACCGCAACATATTAAAGCATCACCTAACAGCCCACAGATAGCAGATATAAGAGAATCCAGCACTCATGGCTCAACACAGAAAAGATATTCAGAGAACAGAGGATTCCAGACAAGCACCATCTACATAAGGGGGTTAGTGGGGGACCCTCAGATCAACATAATCAAAACTAAGGTACCCTCTTCACCTGCGCCCTTGACTCTGACAGCCACAAAACATGATATGGGCTGCCATACAGAAGCCTCTTACAACAAGCACAGCAAAGCTCATCAGGAGATTATTAGTAAAGAGACATTGAGAGCAGCAACACCGACCCTAACATGTAAAGAATAACATTTGCAGCTGGCCTCTATTGTTTTTACGCAAACCCTCCTGCCATCACAATCTAAAGCATGAGGTTGAAACACCACTTCTATGATGAGAGAACTCAGTAAAGTCGCTGAAAAGTTATGTCATGTAATGGTTTATTATCTTTTACAGTTTAATAAGTTAATTGTTTCGGGATCAGATTTGGTTGTTCCTTATTTTTAAATATTGTACTACTATAATTATAGCCTACTCTAAGTAGCACTGGACTTTGCATGTCTTCAGGGGTTATCTACAAATAACAAACAGAACTATAAAATCCTTCTTTATAAAATGATTGTAAGGGGTAATTATAATTTTACTAAGCCCTTAAATGTTTTTTAGTGTCTGGCAGGGGTTGGTGGGGGACCCTAGCGAGGATACTTACAATAATAAAGCCAGAATAGGGCCTTCTAAATATTAAAAGCCATCACCTCATTCCTTAAGATTGATCATATTAACGTCTCCCTCTTGGCCAGCGGCCGGGGCTATGAGAGGAGATAAATAAGGAACGATTAAGCTCATCGCAAGCATAATTATGTTTTGATGTAACTGTAGTAAACTGCTTAAAATGGGGGCATAGCAAAGTTAATCAGAATATAGAACTACCTATGACATAAACAGACACAGATATGTGCATTGCTTAGGCAAACACTCCCAGATATCTTCTTAAATTTACTATGCGTCTATGTCTAATTTATATTAGTTCTATATAATAAGATGTGCACCCTTGATGGCAACAAAGACACAAAAACGATCTGTAATTCTGAGCTACAGGGTCGGAATGGGAGTGACTAAGTTAGAAGCTTAAACATACCAATTGATTTATATCTTTATTCATGTTAAATAAATTTCCCAAGGAGTAATGTATTGTTAGGGTGTCCGGATCTGGCACCAGCATCTTAATAATTCAAGTGAAACTTTTGTTTTAATACTGTTTTTCTTTGTATGTTTTCTTTTCTTTCATTATCACCATATTATTTAACCCCTGGAAGCAAATAAAGAACAGCTCAAAAAGGTCCAAGAGTGACCTATATCGACAAGGGGCAAGAAAATGAGGACTATATCTGTTTAAGAACTTTTAAGAACAAATATGCTGAGAATATTTGATATCCTGTTTTTTCATGTAATAAGTCTAATATTTATCCTCAATAAAAATATTTTTTTTAAAAATACACAAACCTGTAAGCAGAATGACCTATTTTCTTTTTCACAATTATACCTAGACTGATACTAGCATGTCTAACATGAAAATGTATCAAGCTGCAGAGAACCTGTCCACCTGCAATTGCCACACTGGCAAAATATAAGATTGCAAAAGTGCTCTGCTGTTCAGTCCTGCTCTCGGGCAACCATTAGCGTGAAAGCAGGGGCTGTGCAGTGACATATATCAGCCAGGTGCTTCCAGATGTTCTGATTGACCTGCACTTTCTGCCTCCCTATGTTTCAGGGCAGTCCGCTTCCATTCTTGCCATTATGCCACCACATATGTCCCCTACTATGAAGCCAGAGTTAGGCAGCAAAAAAACATAAAAATACTTGTCATGCACCAAGTTTGTGCATCCTCCCTGCAGGGGTGCACTAAGGTAATCAGCATATATACATATGCCACTGAGACATTAATTACTTTTACAAGTATCATCTTCAATGTAAGGATATTGCAAAAATGCTATCTATTCAAAAGTAAAATATATTCATTCACATTTAAATTTTGACTATTACAACCCTTTCAATATACAGCTTTAATAGTGCAATAATAATATACTCTAGCAAATTAAAGCATTTATTAATTCTCCTTCATGTCACTTTAAGGGGGATATTAATCAAAGCGTCAACTATGTTGCATTGAGGGTGTCAATACGCTCGCCTAACATTGCGGCCGCGGATCTGAATAAGATCTCCATATTTATAAATAAAGCCATGAAAAATGTGCACAAAGTACGGGGTGATGAACAGCCAATAGAATTTCAGTAGCTCTAATCCTAGTGGCTGATTTGAACGGCGGTGACCATAAGAAGAGGAGCTCCACGTCGGATGTCTTCAGGATGGACCCGCTACGCGGCGGATGGATGAAGATAGAAGAGGCCGTCTGGATGAAGACTTCGCCGGCTAGGTGAAGATAGAAGAGGCTTCCTGGATGAAGACTTCATGCCGCATGGATGATGACTTCGCCGGCTGGATGGATCCTTCAAGCGGGACTTCAAGAACTGTAAGTGGATCGTCGGGGTTAGTGTTAGGTTTTTTTAAGGGTTTTTTGGGTGGGTTTAATTTTTAGATTAGGATCTTGGCAATGTAAAAGAGCTAAATGCCCTTTTAAGGGCAATGCCCATACAAATGCCCTTTTCAGGGCAATTGGTATCTTAGATTTTTTTTAGTTAAGTTTTTTTTTGGGGGGGTTGGTTGGGTGGTGGGTTTAACTGTTTGGGGGGTGTTTGTATTTTTTTTTACAGGTAAAAGAGCTGATATATTTGGGGCAATGCCCCACAAAAGGCCCTTTTAAGGGCCATTGGTAGTTTATTGTAGGCTAGGGTTTTGTTTTATTTTGGGGGGCTTTGTTATTATGATAGGGCTATTAGATTAGGTGTAAAAATATGTTTTTTTGATAATTTGGTTTGTTATTTTTCTTAATTTAGTGGGGGGTTTTAGTACATTTAATAAGGATTAATTGTATATTTAAATAATTTTAGTAGGGTTAGGTTTTTTTAATATGTAATTTAGTTTATTTAATTGGTAGTTTAATTTAATTTAAGTATAATAGTTAGGGTAGGTTAATTAATAGTTTAAAATTAGTTTATTTTAATTCTATAGGTAAGTTTTAATTTATATAAAGATAGGGATCTTGTAATTTTAATTTAAAGTTAAGGGTTGTTAGGTTTAGGGGTTAATAGCTTAATTTAGTTTTTGGCGATGTGGGGGGCTGACGGTTTAGGGGTTAATAGGTTTATTAGTGGTGGTGATGTGGGAGGCCAGAGGTTTAGGGGTTAATACGTTTATTTAGTGGTGGAGGTATAGGGGAGCGGCGGAATAGGGGTTAATACATTTTATTTAGGTTGCGGCGATGTGGGGGGTGGCAAATTAGGTGTAAACGTAACTTGTTTTCTACCATATAAATCAATGGGGTATATTTCATTGTCTTGCAGCATCGAACATAAGCTTTCGGTGCTTTCAGGTTCCCATTGATTTCTATGGCATCCGCGGCCTCAAGGGTGGCGGATTGAAAACCAGGTACGATGTGTCGGAATAGACGCAAGCGTACCTGTTAACTATTTGATAAATGGGGAAAAGTGTCAAATAGAGCCAAATTTGTATTCGGAACATCTGTAATGACGTAAGCATCGATTTGCGTCGGATTGAGAATGCTACATCACAAATTTCAACATTTGCTGGTCTTGAGGCTTTGATAACTAGGTCGGATCAATCTCGCAACAATTACGATGCAGAATTCCGGCGAATTTTCAGTTGACACTTTGATAAATAGGCCCCTGGGTCTACCTACAGAAGGATAAACAACAACTGAATGTCAGTATACGTGAAGAAGTTTAGTTAGCATCAGTATCTATTTTCATTATTTTAAATAGCATTTTTTTGCTAAGTTTCTAGTAAAAGAAGAAAGCACAAATATATGCTCATATATTTTTCACATGATGCTGCCCTGGTGAGTTCTGAGAAATACACTGTAATGAATAGTCAATTTATCCACCTACCTGTAAATAACTAAAACATATACATTTTTGTCTTTAATGAGAACCGATCCTTGTATTTTATATCAGGGAGCCTATTGTTACATAATACTTTGCATTTGATCCTGTTTATATTTTTTCGATGATAACTAGCAGCAAAGTCTTTCATGCTGCAGAAATTGTAATCATCATATTCAATTAAAACATTTTAAATTTACTATAATTACTAGTTAGTGGTATTATTCTCTTTTTTTCCCGTTTTATTTTTAGTAGCAATATGCTTGGCTTTCCCTAACAAACAAAAAATTCCTTTTTAAAAAAAAGATATATATTTCTATATATCTGTAATAACTATCTATTTATCTATCTATCTATCTATCACTCTATCTATCTATCTATCTATCTATCTATCACTCTATCTATAGCCATCCTGCAAAAAGGAATAAAGAAAATGAATTGGAATGCTTAGGGGTCAATTTATCAACCCATTCGCCCGACTATAGCTGCTTCTCACAAGAGAACCTACAATCCATATTTAACAAGCAGCGGTCATCAGACCGCTGTTTCCCTAACCTTTCGCTACCTCTTAGGTGGCAAATTTCAATCTCCCCGGTCTTGTCCGACCAGGGAGTTTGACAGATCCTGCCCGCGCATGATTGGCTGTGCGTGGGCAGGAGGCAGGATTGCATGCGAGTGCAAAGTAGCGCTCGTGTGCAATGATGATTTCCAGGAGAGGAATTCAGCCCACCAGAGAAGAGCTGCTGCGGACAGGGGCATGTATGTGCACCCCTGTCTGCCGCAGCTTGATAAATCGACCCCTTAAAGGGATACTGAACCCAAATTTTTAATTTTGTGATTCAGCTAGAGCATGTAATTTTAAGCAACTTTCTAATTTACTCCTATTATCAAATTTTCTTCATTTTCTTGGTATTTTTATTTGAAAAGCAAGAATGTAAGTTTAGATGCCGGCCCATTTTAGGTGAACAACCTGGGTTGTTCTTGCTGATTGGTGGATAAATTCACCCACCAATAAACAAGTGCTGTCCAGTGTACTGAACCAAAAAGTGGCTGGCTCTATGCTTAGATACCTTCTTTTTCAATCAAAAATAGCAAGAGAACAAAGAAAAATTGATAATAGGAGTAAATTAGAAAGTTGCTTAAAATTGCATGCTCTGAACATGCCCTGGTTCCGGAGGAGGAGCACAGGTGTGAGGTCATGTGAGACACCTGTCCTGATTCACCTCTCTGCAAGCCTGCTGGCGGGAACTCTGCGCTTCAAACCCCTGACCTTGGGCGGCTTTTAAAGCTATGATACATCGCTACTGGAACCCAATAGTGCAACTCTAATGCACTTAAATGACTTTAGCTAGGATTCAAGTCATTTTACAGATATATATATAATAATATCTACCTTCCTAAACCTGATTGCAAAAGACTTTTTTTCTGCTGTGTGCATACTGCTATTGCACTAATCACCTTATACACCGCACCTGCATAGGTATTCTGTGAGGAAAGCCTTGCCTATTCTGGATGCTGCAGGCTTTTTTTTTGCTTGCTGGAGCGAGCGGGAGATAGTATCCCAGTTTGAATGCTGGGGGTCTGCGGCATGGTTCGTTGCCCGGCTGGGGTCCTATTACCTGATCGTGAGAAGGAGGTTGCTTGTCGGTTGGACTGCTTCCAAATTAAACAGGTGCCCAGCGTGTGCAGAGAATTACAGCTTCTACGGTGAGAAGGTGCAACAGCCCTGAGAGCGCAGCCCTTTACTGGTCCGGACGCTCCCCTCCCACCGGTGCTGCGTGAGGGGCCTGGACCATTTTCATATGCTGCGCTGTTTGTCTTGATCTGGGCTGCGGCTCTCCTTGTCCCATCCACTGCTGGGTTTGCTCTGCTGGGTACGGCAATTCGGGATCCTCGCACCTGCCTGTTTGTTTTGCGCTCCCCCTCCCACCGGTGCTGCGTGAGGGGGGGTTTGCCTCCACAGGCAAGACTCTCTGGAGCGGGTAAAGTACATTCTCGTTGTATGACAAACGCCTGAGTCCTACCTATTCTTTTTTTATTGTTTCTCTTCGAACGCAGTGTTAATCAACATAACTGTCTTGTACAATAACTTAACTCTCTCTCATAAACTTAGTTCGCATTGATTCCTTCACCATAAACCTAAGATGGAATTTTACTCTCTGTTGCCCACATACAAAGTTCGTTAACTAGAGATGGACTTTAAGAAGGCACTGGGCTAAAAGCAAGACAGAGAAAACGGGGGGAAGGAAGAAAAGGAAGAAAATTGAGAGAAAAGAGTGAAATCTGAAAAAAAATCTAAGGACACAGAACTTTGGATATTAAGAGTCACAAATAGTCAAAATCTGTGCTTTGATTATACAGTTCATATCTTCCTTATAGAAGTATACAAGCACATATTATTATATTAAGTAACAGAATTCAGGGCAATTTAGGTATTGGTTTTCAGACCTTTCCAGGTGAAACAAAAATGTAAAGTTTGTGATTGTTCTGATAAATGTAAAAACGGTTGTAAATTTCAGATAGTATTGTCAGATATATAGTACCTAAGAAAATAATTGATTAGGATCTGATGGGTACTTAGAAGGGAGGGGGGAGAGGAAGAGAGAGAGAGAGAAAAGGTTTTTTTCTTTTTTTTTCTTCCTCTTTTTCTTTCCTTTTTTTTTTTTACAGGTACTGGAGATTGTTACGTTAATAATTAGAGTTGAATGCAGAAATTTTAGTTTTTTTATACCTTACACTCTGCTAGGAAATGAGAAACATTGTGTTTTCCCATTACTAGCAATTAAGTAATTCTCTTCTACATATTTTTCATAAAACTAAGGAAACAGAATTTTGGATATTAAGAGCTACAATTACCTATTTCTGTGATTTAAGTATATAGTTCATACCTCCTATATAGAAGTACATAAGCATATATCTTATATTAAGTAGCAGAACCCAAAACGCCTCTCACTGACTGAGAGGGCAGTTTTTAAGTATAAAAACTACTAGGGGGAAAAAATCAGTTTACTCCATTTTTCTTTGAAATAAATATAATAGTCTATTCTGGTAATTTTGGTATATAATAACTGAATTTAAGTCTTTTTTACTTGACACAATGTGGTCACTTGTGGTGTGACCAATGATACGATAATCCCATCATAAAGGATCTCCCTAGAATGTAAGTCTGAGGCGAACTAAAATATCAAAACTATATTTAACCCCCTAGAGAGTGCTTTTTATTGATTGGTCTTTATTGCTTGGTCTTCGTTTTTTCTTTCTGCCTACCCCCACATGATTCACGACCCCTCACCTTTCTAAGGCAATCCACGATTAATTAAATTACCCCACATCCTTCACTCACTCCCTTTCCTCACGGTCTCTCAACTTAAAGTAAGTTCTTTTTAATCACTTTTCTACTTACCCAGGGAATTTTGTCTTTTTTCCCCTTCACTTTATTAAGTCACCTGTCACCCATCACAATCCTCACGGTTACAACCATATGGATACATTTTTACATCCTCACTCCAAAACACCACTTTCCCCATGGCGGCTAGACAGAGAGATAAGCGAAATAAAAGCACTCTTGATCCTTCTGCTGAGACACAGTCCTCTATCACTAGCACTCAAACATCAATAGAATCTATGGACATTCAATTCTTGGTTTCTAGAATATCTGAGGCCCTTGCGCCTAAATTCGAAATTTTGAAAACTGAGATCAAAGTAGATATAGCACAATTAGCATTAGAAGTTAAACAATTTGCTAGCAGGCTGACAGAAGCAGAGCAAAGGATATCCGATCTTGAAGATGCCATGATATAATACTAGGTCTGAAGTCTCCTTTACTACTATATCTAAACTACAGCACAAAATTGAAGATCTTGAGAACCGCACACGTAGGAATAATTTAAGAATAATCGGGGTCCCCGAGGAGCAACAGTATGAGGATTTATTTAAATTACTTGCATCTACAATTCCCCAGCTTTTAAAGATCTCTGAGGGATTCCCCAAAACATTCTTAGAAAGAGTGCATAGGATAGGTTCTATCTCCCCTGGTAAAACAAATACAAAACCCAGACCAATTATTGCTAAATTTTTAAATTACCAGGACAAGGTTACATTTATGCAATCATTCCGTAAGCATCAACCTATATTTTTAGGGGACAATAAAATCCTCCTTTTTCAGGATTATTCACTAGAGACAGTCACAAAGAGAAGGGAAATATCCCCAATATGCACAAAGTTTATTCAAAAGGGAACACGAGCAACTATCATATATCCCGCCAGACTTAAAATATACTCTGATAACCAGACATATTTTTTTGACTCAGCCGTAGAGGCTGGAAGGTTTTATGCTAAGGAGTTCCCTGCAGATTAAGGAACTGTATGGCTAATAATAGGAAAGTAATTGACTAATGTTTGCTAAAACTAATCCAAAGATAAAGTCTTGCTTACACTGGGTACCAGAGAGCCTAGATGGCATGGGCTCTCTGAACTGTCAAATTTCTTTTTTTTTTTTTTTTTTTCCCTCTCTCCTCTCCCTCCTTTTCTTCGCTCTCATATCTCTTATATAGAGAATAGTCATGTCTGGGGAGTTTAAAATTACCTCATGGAATATTGTAGGTTTAACCTCTCCCATTAAAAGAAAAACAATATTATCATACTTAAAGAAAATTAATACCTCTATTGCATTTCTGCAGGAAACACACTTAAAAGCTGATGAGATTCTCAAACTCAAGTCTTCATGGGTTGGAGGAGTTTTTTTCTCTACAGGTATTAATAGAAAGGGGGGAGTAGCTATCTTAATAGGTAAAAAGGTTAACTATGAAATAATTCAGGTAGATCCTGATCCTGAGGGGAGATTCATAATTGTTAAAGTTAAAATTGACAATATATTGTATACACTCTGTAACTTATACGCCCCAAATGTTTTTGACCTGGTTTTTTTGGAAAATCTACAAGCCAAGCTCATGACATGTGTTGAGGGTTACTGTATTATGGGAGGGGATTTTAACATGGCTCCAAAATATCCGCTTGATAGGCTCAGAAAGGATCCTGTTCCAAAAAAGACAAAAAGGGACAAACTAGAGTCAAAACTCTTTTCTAGATTATTTATTAACCTGAAAGTTAGGGACCTGTGGAGGTTGCAAAACCCTGATTCTTGCAATTATACTTGCCTTTCAAAGGCACATAAATCACTTTCAAGGATAGATTTATTCTTATTAGATGAAAGGATATGTAAAACACAAGTCCAAGCACACATATTACCTATTGTTATATCGGATCATGCCCCTATTTGTCTAGATTTTCGTGCGAATAATCTGGCACGAGGCCCTAGGCGATTTTTATTTCCCACTTTTCTCGTGAAAGACCTTAAATTTAAAAATTGGATGGAAATTAAATTTAAAGACTATGCCCACTTTAATCATGATTTTGTCTCTCGCCCGATGTTATTTTGGGAAACAGCCAAGGCAGTATTGAGGGGAGAAATATTAGCCTATAGTGTGAAAAGATCTAAAAAAATTAAGCAAAGAGAGGGAGAGTTAGTGCGGGCAGTCTCAAATGCTTACAATTTGCATCTACTTGAAAACTCCTCGCGAAGCTGGGATAAATATACTCTAGCTCTTCGGAATAGAGATTCTTTCTTACTTTATAAAACAACTCAAAAGGATACCAGGGTTCAATCTAAACTGTATCGATATGGCAATAAGACGGGGAAATTACTTACAAACCTTTTAAAAATTGAGAAAGGCTCTCAATTGATAGATCTCATAAATACAGAAGGTCAGACCTTCAAAACCTCGGAAGAACTTTTACAAGTCTTTCACGATTATTATACTGATCTTTATTCATTACAAAGCTCGGATATAATAAAATGTGAGGAATTCTGGAACAGAATTTCTCCTCCCCCATTAGATCCAGAGGTATTGCAAGATTTAAATGCCCCTATAACTGATATAGAGGTGCATAAAGCAATCCAAAACCTTCCACACAATAAAGCACCAGGCCCAGAGGCGCTACCTAATAAATTTTACCAAATTTTACACTCCTCTATCGTACCATATTTAACTTCTTTATTTAATGATATTTATATAGAGGGAAAAGAGCCAACAGCTAATTTCTCTGCATCCTGTAATTCTTTAATATTAAAAGCAGGTAAGGATCCAACAAAAAAAGAATCCTACAGGCCTATCGCACTACTTAATACAGATTATAAAATTTTAACATCTATATTAGCAATTAGGCTACAAAACATTCTGCCCTCTATTATTCATCCTGATCAAGCAGGCTTCATACAGAATAGAAACTCAGCTGCCAAAATACGTGAACTTTTTCTTGTCATTGATTATTTCGAGTCACTCAGGACCCAGGAAGGGCCGGGGGGAGAGGACACCCCTGACAGGGCGCTAATATCTATTGATGCAGAAAAAGCCTTCGACTCAATACATTATGACCATCTTTTGTTCACCCTAGATAAATTTGGTATAAGGGAAAACTTTGCTAGGTTTGTAAGTAATCTCTATCAAAATGCTTCTACGAAGCTGGTGGTTAACGGTTACCTATCACAGGATATAAAATTACAGCGAGGTACCAGGCAGGGATGTCCTCTCTCCCCGCTTTTGTTTGATATATCTATTGAACCCCTTGCCATTGCAATAAGACAGCAACTTGATGGCATAAAGATAGTCAAGAAGGAGTTAAAAATCGCTTTATATGCGGATGATGTCCTTATTTTCATGAATAATACAAAAATAAATATTCCTAAGCTTGTCTGTATAATACAACAGTTTGGATCCTTTTCAGGATACAAAGTTAACAACACAAAATCTGAATTGTTTTGGATTACTCATGTAGCAGATTCCCTGGCAAATATACCGTTCTCTATAGTTCAGACCTCTTTTCGTTATCTGGGCATTAATATCTCGTCTTCTCCAGACACTTGGTATACTCTTAATATTACTCCTGTATTAAATAGAATTAAGGATACACTCAAAAATTGGCAAAACCTCCCTCTTTCCTTATCTGGACGAATAGCAGCTTATAAAATGATGATTCTGCCTAAACTCTTATATATTTTACAAAATATCCCTCTTTTCCTTAAGAAAAAAGATATTGATTATTTGAATTCCATTTTGAGACTCTTTATCTGGCAGAGTAGAAAACCTAGAATATCCCTTTCTAAATTATCACTTCCTTTGAAATATGGTGGTCTTGCCTTGCCAGATATAGGGGCATATAATCAAGCTTTCTTGACATGAACAGTTATTGATTGGATATTCCTGCAGAATTATGTAACAGATAACAATTTGGAGAAAAGTATAACATATCCTTTATACCCAGTGGCACTTATACATTGTGATGCCAACGCGATACCGCCTGAAATAAAGAAATTAAAATCGATATATAACCCAATCCTTGCCTGGAAGAAAATTTGTAAGTTATTAGTAGTAGATCATCATATCTCTAGGTTTATCCCATTTCTGGGTAACCCCCAATTTCAAGCAGGACTTCAAACCAGAGTATACCTAGAATGGGAAGCACTAGGATTTATTAATGTTCATCAGATCCTAGATTTTGAAAGACGATGCATTAAATCATTTGACTCTATTAGATCAGAATTTAAACTACCACATAAGAATTTTTTTGCCTATTTACAAGCAAGACACTTTGCTCTTAATCTTACACATGATCATGGATGGGACTGGTCCCTGAAGGGTGTTGGCGATTGGCTTACCATTGCCAAAACTGGAAATTTATCAATTACTCCAGGATATTCAATTATGGTATCAGTAAAGGGCTTAAATAATCTGGAAAAAATACATAGTAAATGGGCTATACAGATTAATCAAGCACTGGATCCCCGAATACCTTATCTATCAATCCAAGAGACTGCTCGTGTAACTCTCTCCTCCTCATGGAGGGAATCCCACCTTAAACTATTATATATGTCGTATTTCACCCCAGAAAAGGGATCCAAATACAGGAATTGTAGTTTTGTTATTTGTCCAAAATGTTCCTTCCCTGCAGCAGACCTTCGACACATGTTATGGGCTTGCCCAAAGATCAGGAATTTTTGGCTGAGGCTCCAATATTGGCTAAATAAGATACTAAATCCCATCGTAGTGACCTTTTCATTCAAAACCATAGTCTTTCTTTATCTTCACCCAGCGGGCAATTTAGGTACCAATAAAAAAATTATTAATATGACTATATTAGCCGGTAGGTATCTAATTTTCAGAAAATGGAAATTAAGAACTACTCCTAGCATAACTGAAATTAAGAATTATTTAAAGAAACAATACATTCTTGAACAAATCGATACCAATTTTTTTTTTATTATTATTTTTATTTTTTTTCTCTCTTTTCCCCTTTTCTTTTTTTTTTTTTTTTTTTTTTTTTTTTCTTTGTGTATGGTTGGGGGCCATACTGGCTATAGATAGGGAAAAAATATGAAAAACCCCAATTCAGTTACAGGAAATTAGGTGTTAATTGTATTGCTTCGTTATTAACTGTGATGTTATAATGTTAGGTTTATAAGCATTATTGTTAAAACTTTATTGTTTTGAATGAAGCTGTAACTTTGAATTGGAATAAAATAAACATTAAAAAAAAAATTGCATGCTCTATCTGAATAAAAAAAGATTTTTTTTTTTGGGTTAAGTGTCTTATTAACCATCACGATAGTCTTGCAGAATTTTAGTGTTTACAGCATAGATAAACTCTAGTAAAATGTAGAAAATGTCAAAGAGACAGCATGCTAAGTGTGAATGTTTAGGAAATGTCATTAGGACAATTTGCTTAGAACATTCCTTCACAGATAAAGATGGATAGATGATAGATAGATAATCATTAATGAAATAAAACATTAATGACACTGTGTAAGATTTTTATTAACTCAGACCAAACAAAAACTATATAGTTTTGCTAACTTTTAGAGATATATCAGTTTATCGCAAGACTGCAAGGTAAATATCAACTTCTATTTTCATGTATTCACCATTTTAACTAAATTCTATAGATGTGCCATTAAAGATCCGTCTTTGCAGTTATACACCCTGTGGTTTGACTGTAAATTTCGCTAAAAAGGTGCAATCTAACCATTGAGTACTATTAATCACTACCAAGTCAGACTTAAATGGTAATTTATTCTCTAAAGCCTTAACCTGAAACACTGTTCTTAATAGAACAACAAAATACTAATTAAAAAATGTAATATATTGCATAGCTAGTAGGAATGGGCGAATGTGCTGAAAGTGCAATTAGTTTGGACCGAATAGCCCTGTGGACATTCCTTTTGGACAATCGAATATCAAAGAAGAAAAATCCATTAAAATTCAGTAATTGAATGTTACTTCTGGTTTTCAAATGTGACGTTCATTTTTGAATGTTCATAATTAGATCGAATATCCACATTTGAAATTTTGAATTTAACATTCAATATAACAAATACTATTCAGAAGTTCAATAGTTCATGTGGTAGGGAATTTAGTAAATAATACATAATAGATACAAATATATTGATTAGATTTTTTTCTACTTTGAATATCACATAATTTGAACATTACATTTAAAGAGAGCATTAAACAGAATTACAAATATATTGATTGCAATTTTTAAAATTCGAATACTGCATAATTCAAATCAAATTATTATAAAAATTTGAATCAAATATTACATTTAAAGACAGCATTAGAAATACTATTACATTAAAAAAAGTTGTACAAAGATTCGAAACAAATGAACAAATGTGTTAAAAGGTGTTTTATTTTTTGAATGTTGCAAAACATTTGCCCATCCCCAATAGCTAGAGGTTATGTTCAAGAAAGAGTTTTGAAACGCTTTCTTAAAAAATGAGTTTTGCAATGTAAACAATTTTGTTATTCAAAATACTATTAATACGAATAACCTGAGAATAATATGTGAATACCATTACACACATAAAAATAGTCAGAAGCCATGCCTTGTTTATTTTATAGTGTTCTCCACCTCAGGAAAAGAAAACGTTGAATTTCAGTTAGTCAATAGATTAATTATCATTATTTGAATACCTAGTTTATTCAATCCATGTGGTACAAACCAATCTTTCCTTTTATGTAGCCATTTTTTCCTACTTGGCTAATTTTTGTCATTATTACAAATTGTATTTCTATCCCTGAACAATAACAGTAGTTTTTGAAAGCATTAAATGGCACAACATCTACCTATCCTGTATTTAAAGGGACAGTAAACCTTTAAAATAATGTTATATAATTCTGCACATAGTGCAGAATTATATAACATTATTTAGGTGCTATAGCTATAAATGCCTTTTTTACCTTTTAATTTTTTTTAAATATGGCGCTTTTACAGACCCGCTCTCTGCTCTCTGCTGAGCGGGTCTGTTATATTTAGTCAGCGCATCGGGCCAGCTGTATAGTCACAGCCCGGCCCGACCGCGCCATAAGACTAAGTGCAGCTCGCTCCTGTCACAGAAGCGAGCTGCACTTAGTGCTATGGCGTGGTCGGGCCGGGCTGTGACTATACAGCTGGCCCGATGCGCTGACTAAATATAACAGACCCGCTCAGCAGAGAGCAGAGAGCGGGTCTGTAAAAGCGCCATATTTAAAAAAAATTAAAAGGTAAAAAAGGCATTTATAGCTATAGCACCTAAATAATGTTATATAATTCTGCACTATGTGCAGAATTATATAAAATTATTTTTAAGGTTTACTGTCCCTTTAAGGGATAAAATGCGCAAAACATATGCATAACGGCAGCATTTATAAAGTCTTTGCAGAGACCTACATGGCAGCACAAAACAAGCAGCCAACGGGGTTGGATAACATAATAAAATAGGAATATATTGTTTAACTTTATATAAGGACAATTAAATTACCCTAAAGTTAGCTGCATTGTTTTAAGAACAGATAGGCAGAGCAAAACAACAATAAATTAATCTCTTTTACAAAAGTCCTACATATTGCATAAATAAGGGTATTTTTGTTACTTCTATGTATTCTCATCAACAAGAATATATGATAGAATATAGAGGTAAATGTTTGCACAATTGTTTATTAGAAAGGTTGTGTCCTTTTATTCATTTTTACTGCCACCACCTACCTACACTTATTAACCCCTGCCCTAATCTGCTGTCCCCAATGTCGTTACTATCTACCTACACTTATTAACCCCTAATTTTTCGCCCCCAACGTCGCCACCCCTATACTTAAGTTATTAACCCCTAAACCTAACCCTAAGTCTAACCCTAACACCCACTAACTTGAACACAATAAAAATAAATCTAAATTAAAATTACAATTAATACCTAAATAATTCCTATTTAAAACTAAATATAATTTAGATTGTAAGTTCCCACGGGAACAGGGCTCCCAATTCCCCCTGTATTTGTTTGTTAAATTTTGTCTGGTGTCTCATATTGTACTGTCCTTTTACCTTTCTTACCCATGGACAGCGCTGCGGAATCTGTTGGCACTTTATAAATAAAGAATAATAATAATAATAATAATAACAATAAATACTTACCTATAAAATAAACCCTAAGCTAACTACAATATAACTAATAGTTGCATTGTAGCTAGCTTAGGTTTTATTTTTATTTTACAGCTAAGTTTGTATTTATTTTAACTAGGTAGACTAGTTAATAAATAGTTATTAACTATTTACTAACTACCTAGTTAAAATAAATACAAATTTACCTGTAAAATAAAACCTAACCTGAGTTACACCTAACATTACACTACAAATAAATAAATTACATTAATTAAATACAATTAACTAAATTACAAAAAAAAAAGCCACTAAATTACACAAAATAAAAAAGAAATGATCAAATATTTAAACTAATTATAAAAATATTTTACAGAGAAAAGGATTGAATGTACTATCTATTCAATCAAAGAAGGACCAAGGATGCACAAGGGTCTAATCGCTTTATTACTAAAATATACATATAGGGTTCATAAAGAACCTGGGTCATCTATTCTCCACCCAAATTCCAAACAGACAACACATACAGTTTAAAAAGCATGAGAGGCAGGGGCAGAGCCAGCATCCGTGCTAACTAGTCGCATAGAGCAGGAGCTCTCCTAACTAAAAGCTAGTGATAACGGCTATAACCCCTATATAGAAGTTTATTTAACTGATAAGCTGACTTTATCCCTAGGTATAAACTACAGGATCTCTGCTGAAAAACCCGACTTCCTACCTTAAGAAAGGCACATATCAACCTCACGCCTCTCTGGAGCGCAGCCCGCCAGTCTGCATTGCCGTTCCCGGAGCATAAGAGACTACACCCAACAGTTCTCTCTTAGCAATCTGACGCAGCGATCTTACCCTGTCCTTTACCTTATCGCTGCCTGCCTCGCCTGCACATGGGCACAGATTCCCTGACCACCCCGCAGAGACATTGCCGCCTCACCTGCCTGTCACCTACACGGCAAGGAGTGCCACCTCCTAAGGCTATCACACCAGCCGAACGCTCCTCAGGCCACACACTATGGGCCTCATTACCGGTAATCAGAGTAGGAGAGCTCTGATATCTACTGACCTCTGCAGCAGTCAACGGTTGCAGCCAAAGAAGGGGCCAAATTACTTTTGCGCCATCAGCGGCCATCTTGAGTGGGGCAGTGTATTGTAGCTCCGGATCTCCCCTACACGCTCTGACAGATTGCATAGGCCTACAACTCACCGGGCCATCTGTAAATGACATCTCACACCACAACTCACAATGGCACAGAGTAAGTTACAACCTCTCTCATCCTTATCTTGGGGACTGGAGTAGCGTGGGGGGATTAATTACTTACAGCAAAGTTCAGGACTCTGGCAAGCATACTCCCTAACACCGGTCTGCAGTGACCATTTTACTGATATAAACTTTAGGCAAGTGGACAGTCCTAAGGCTACAGAGCAGCCCACAGCTTTTACATAACGGTGCACAGTAACTTCCAATAGGCACAAGCAATATAAAAGCATTGCAGAACATCATATATAATTCTTCAGCTATATTTGCAGACACAGCCTGTTACCACAGACTGGAGAAGCTGTTATACCCCTAGAACACTTATAACCTACCTGGGACGCTCTGAATTTTTAAAAGTAACAGTTAACCCAGCCTCAGACTCAGAGACTCTCTCCTCCCTTTCCCGCTGCTACAGGTTGGCAGAGGGTCATAACCACTTTCCTTTTTCCCACTTCGCCCAAGAGGGGGCACTTCCCCAGGAGAGAGGCGCCTGACAGAGGTTACCCCACATCACTCTCCATTATTTATTACAAGATATTTTGAACCTCTCCTTCTACTGACCTCCGCCAGCTACCCGCCTAAACCTTGTCCTCAGGTTCCATCCTTGCACAAGAAACAATGCAGGGCTAAGGGCCGCAGTGAAGTTGTAGGTGGAGCCCCCTCTAGCCCCTCTCTCTAAGGTGGAAACCACTTGCTGCTTCTCTTATAATCCTAACACAAACTGCAGCATAGGGTAGGCCCTTAACCAGGTGTGTTTATCTACCCATATCACTATGTCACAAGCTATGGGAAAGAAACAGAAACGTCAAGAAAACCCCAAGAGAACTCACAGACCATTTCCATAGCAGAAATGTATCAGACCAAGAACTATCAGAAGATGAGTCCAGAGATGCTCCTACGATTAGCGGCAAAATCAACAAAGCAGATGGCCCACGTAGGGATCAATCAGCATTGTCGCAATCCACATTCTTAGAAACAATTAAGTCTCTATCGGACAAGATGGACACCCACTACACCTCCCTACGTCAGGAACTAAAGCAGTCAGTAGGCGAATTGAGGCGCGATCTTTCATCTTTAGGAGAGCGTACAGAAACGCTAGAAAAGAAACACGAAGATCTGGCAGTAGATCATGCAAACCTCCTTGCTTATGCTCAAACGCTGGCAGAAATAATTACAGATCTCGAAGGAAAGATAGCTGACCAGGAGGACAGATCCCGTCGGAACAATTTGAGATGTCGAGGGATCCAGGAATCCATAACCACAGCAAGTCTACCGGACTTCTTGAATGGTTTGTTTAAAGAACTACTGGGGTCACCTCAGGCACAAGAGCTTCTACTCGACAGAGCCCACAGAGCTTTACGCCCCCGCAACTAAAATGCCGACACCCCTAGAGATGTCATTGTAAGACTCCACTACTACTCCACTAAAGAGAAAATCCTTAGAGCTTCTTTCTCTAACAAATCCCTACAGGAACCATATCAAAGTCTGCAGATATTTCCAGACCTCTCGCAACACACTTTGGCGAGAAGGAGAACATTTCAACAATTTACTCAAATCCTACGACACAACAACATAAAATACCGGTGGGGATTCCTGGTAAAACTGTTCCTCCAGCATCAAGAATGCTCACATGTCATCACTTCTCCAGAACAAGGCATGAAACTCCTGCGATCCCTAGGCCTCTCCTCTACTCAGGACACACAGCGAAAGACATCTGTAAAGGCTGCCAACTTGAATCCTTCAGCACCTGACTGGGGCCCTCGTCAACCGAGAATACCACTTCCTCCAGACAGACAAGCCCCAGACAATTAGGTAAAGCTTGAATTTTTGTTTCTATCTTTGTTTCATGTTCACCTACATACCCCCTCACATGGGGGATTGCCTGTAACTTTGAAGCTCATAATTTATCCTCAGAAACTTTAGTCATATAGTTTTCATTTGCCTGGGGAGATGCTGTTGTCCCTTCCATCTCTAATCCTCCTCTATGGGATGCCCACCTGGACTTAGACTTTTACTGGGCTTACATACGGGTAGAGCTCTTACCCTCATAAAATCCCAGCACCTGGCACCACCATCTAGTCATTACTTTTCACTCCCTACCCACCTAGGTGATACAATTGAACTTAATTGACTTTTTTTCCTTTATGTTTAAGGCTCATCTTTGTCATGTTCGGGATGTTTTTCTTCTTCCCCACTACATAGCATTTGTGATCCTGAGGTTTATGTAACCAGCGAGAAGCAGTTACTCGAGCAGTTACTATTATGTTGAATTACATCTGTGTTTATGCTAAAAATTGTTTATTAGAATGTTATTAATTTTACAGTTATATACATTATGCTCCATGCTTATTACTAACCTACTACACAAAATCTACTTCTCACATAGAGAGTTACATCAGGGAACCCCACAGTAAACCAGCACGTAGACACTTTAATTCAATAACTTATACACTCCTATATCGTTCTGCGTTTCCCTCTCAAGACAACGATATACCCCTAATATCCCCCTAAACATATACTTCACTCTTCAACTCCGCATCCTTAATGATTCTGTCGAAACAGCTCTGAAGATACTCTACATAGCCCTTACAGGTTTTTATGCTTCTGAACTTATCCTCACCCACTCACTTCCACCAGTCACAAAAGTTACTTCTGTCTAGAGGGGTGTTTTCACTCCACCAACTGAAACCTTCTTTGCCCATCCTTTATAACACTTGCTTGGACAATCCAGCATATCCCCCAACTGTACTCCCCGCACTCCCAAGCCATTGGCACCAATTTAAGGAAATTTGCTATTTCCTTTTCCCTTCTGGCTCCGCCCCCCCTCCCTCCCTCCTCTCTTTCTTTTTCTCTCTCCCATTTCCTCTCTTTCTTTATTATCCTTTCCTTTCTCTGCTAAGGCATCCTGCCTTAAGCTTTCTCTCTCTCATTCTTTCTTCCTGAACTCTCATCCCCTCTTTCTCTTTTCTTCAAATCTAAGCGGCTCCTGTCCGTTGTAACTCTTTATTTTCTCTTTTCTCCTCACATAAAACTTACACCGCTATACTAATATTAATAACTTGACCGCCTCTCGAAATCAACTCAAACAGCTCCCCCCTTGCCGTGCCCAGAGGTGGGACCCACTAAACCACTTGACTTCCCTCTCACGTAGCTCCTTAGCACGTATAGCCCTCTCCTCCAGCTCCTATCCCCCCTAATCTAGATTGAAACATGGAAAACCTTAGGTTCCTATCTCTCAATACACAAGGGCTTAATTCTCCAACTAAGCGTAGTCTCCTCCTAAATTACCTACATAAACACAACATTGACATAGATTGTATTCAGGAGACACATTGGACGCGAGCTTCTCCCTTATCTCACACATCTAGGAGATTCCCCGTGGTACTTGAGGCCTCATTTGACATGAAATCCAGAGGAGTAGCCATTTTCATCAGCAAAAATGTGCATTATGAAGCCATATATCTAGATATAGACCCTCAAGCACGCTACGTCATTTTAGTATGTAAACTTAATAATCACATAGTCACTCTTGCTAATCTCTTACTTAATATCATTAGGTATATTAGGACTATGGAGCAATACTCTCACAGCACAGAGTCCTTGATAAAACAGATTTCTATGATGAGACATGGTCCCCCTGGCTAACACTCCATCCAGATTGAAATTTTCCACGTCAACCACCTTTTACCTAACCCATCCTTCCCACCTCGCGCCAGCTCTCCTTCCCTCATATTCCCACCTCTGGGCAGACACTCTCAAGACGGTACTTTCAAGATGGTCAAGACTTACACCCCCACTCCACGACCTCTACAGTCATTATTGTCTTATCCAATCCCTCGGACTATATCTCTAGATTGGTGTAATCATCATTAAAACTTACTTCCTATCTATCTCTCCATATTAGAAAATTAAGACATCCTCTTTAGCTTTAACGCACACACCATTGGTCATTATAAGGAGAAGCAGTAAAAGAACAGACTAACTAATGGTTTATGTATACATAGCATTATATATACGCCTCTTTTTCCATGTTTTGTTTTAATCTGCTTCCGAAATCTTCAAATACTTATCTATGTAGACCATAATGTATTCCATAATGTTATTTACGTGCTTGTTGTGCGTTTTTTTGTTTTTGTTTTTTTTTGTACCTGCAAATGTCTTAATAAAAACCTTTAAATAAAAAAATAAAAAATAAAAAAAAGCATGAGGCGAAAGAAAGCAAAATACGTTGAAAAGATACCATTATTCTTGCCGATACTGCAGTAACTTAAATTATAAGATATTGTTTATATACATTTTTTAGGCAATCAGTTCCATAAGCAGCTAACTATGCATGTTGTTTTGTGAGCAACATAACATGGTAGTCACAGGAGAATGTTCCAGTGAATTAAGGCGGTACTGCGGATACAGGATTGAATAAATAGCAGACATGTCCTCTGAGATTACATCTGATGAGGCCCCGACTTCAGCCCTTAGTGGGAGGGGCGAAAAACGTCATGTTTTGATGAGTCACTGGTGACGTAACAGCCACGAGCAGGCAAAGTTTGCAATAACACTGAACAGACTAACGGGTTTTTCTGATGGACTGCAATACAAACGGCAAGTGAAGGCGCCAACCTGTTTATAACGGGGTATGCTGTGGAATCATTATACTTACAGGTGCTGCAGCCCTGTTGAGTATTGAATAAAGCATTTGTGGATAAGAGGTGAGGTTTGGCTTCATAAGTCTTGCTACCCGTGAAAAGTCTGTTATCAAGTGGTTGGAAAGACTGTTGATACTTTGTTGTATTTTCTTCTCACCATACATTTGATACATGATACATACTACTTGCAAAGTGAGTGGAATTAACCCAGAAAAATTCACAGATGAAAAAATGTATACAGTCATTAGCACATAGCACCATTTGTACATTCATGTGACTGTATTATAATCAGAAGTTTTTCACTTTATGGCCAGAGCGTGTTCTTCACATTTTTTCTGATTGCACAGCAATAAGAAGTTTGTTATATAAATACCAGTGTATGTTTTGAACACTCAAGTGCCTGGTTCATAATTTGGGGCTTATTGGACTTTAATATCTACGCTGTTCATATTCTGGGGCCCCACACACTTTTTTGGCATTGATATGTTCATGACTTGATACATGTGTTTTCCAACTTTTGTTTATCAGCCTAGTCAGCTGTTTACTTACTACAGGTTATTTTTGGATATTTTTTGCAGCATACTGCAGTATCAGGTCATGATTATGGTATCTTTTCAGCGTATTTTGCTTTCTTTCGCCTCTCATGCTTTTTAAACTGTTGTGTATGTGTTGTCTGTTTGGAATTTGGGGGGAGAATAGATGACCAAGGTTCTTTGTGAACCCTATGAGGCCTATTTAACAAAGGTCTGTCGGACCTGATCCGACAGTGCGGATCAGGTCTGACAGACCTTGCTGAATGCGGAGAGCAATACGCTCTCCGTATTCAGCATTGCACCAGCAGCTCTTGTGAGCTGCTGGTGCAACGCCGCCCCCTGCAGACTCGCGGCTAACAACAGGGGGTGTCAATCAACCCGTTCGTACTCGATCGGGTTGAATTGTGGCGATTTCTGTCCGCCTCATCAGAGCAGGCGGACAGGTTATGGAGCAGCGGTCTTTAGACCGCTACTCCATAACTTGGGTTTCTGGCGAGTCTGAAGACTCGCCAGAAACAAAGGCCCTCAAGCTCCATTCGGAGCTTGATAAATGGGCCTCTATATGTATATTTTAGTAATACAGCAATTAGACCCTTGTGCAGCCTTGGTCCTTCTTTGATTGATTAGATAGTACATTCAATCCTTTTCTCTGTAAAATATTTTCATATTATTCATTTGGGACTGCTAGCACTTAGGAGTTTACGCATTAGATCATTAGTGTAGCACCACTCTTTTATTGTTTTTTTCTCATTTAAACTAATTACACCTAATCTAATAGCCCTATCAAAATAAAAAAGCCCCCCCAAATAAAAAAAACCTAGTCTAAACTGAACTACCAATAGCCCTTAAAAGGGCCTTTTGCGGGGCATTTCACCAAAGAAATCAGATCTTTTACTTGTAAAAAAAATACAAAAAAAACCCCAATTGGCTGATTGGAACAGGCAATAGAATGCAAGCTCAATCCTATTGGCTGTTTGGATCAGCCAATAGGATATAAGCTCAATCCTATTGGCTGATTGCATTAGCCAATAGGATTTTTTCACCTTTAATTTTGATTGGCTGATAGAATTCTATCAACCAATCGGAATTCAAGGGACGCCATCTTGGATGACGTCCCTTAAAGGAACCTTCATTCTTCATTAGCTGTCGTCAGAAGAGGATGCTCCGTGCCGGATGTCTTGAAGATGGAGCCGCTCCGCGCCGGATGGATGAAGATAGAAAATTCCGTCTGGATGAAGACTTCGGCCCACTTGGATGAAGACTTCTTCTGGCTTTGCTGAGGACTTCTGCTGCTTCATTGAGGATGCAAGTGTGATATGAGAATAAGCGCTTGTAGCAATGCTTAAGTCGCTCTACACATAGGTGTTATAGCTCACCTAAAGGGGATAATATAATCAGAAATAAGTGAAGAGCGCCAAAAGATTGATAGTATAGTTATATATTTATGTATAAAAGTATATAAAAAGGGGGTTATACAGAACAATACATATTGGATTCAATATGTGGATATTAAAACAATGATTAAAAACAGACTCTAAGGTGCACCTTAAAAGTAAAATAAGCGTCTCTAGTCCCTTGTTAAATAATGGAAAGAGTCACATCAAAATGGTGTCCATATGTTGGCGTATTCCAATGTTGTTGCATTCCAGTAGGTGATGGTGAAAAATCCCAAAATCAAAATTTAAAAATAAAAAATAAAAATTTAAAAATAAAAATAGAATTAAAATTAAAATATGATCATATAAAAAGTGACAGATATGTGTCAAAAAGCGTGAAAAAATTGAAAATTAGAAATGTGAAAAAATATATAAAAAAAAAATGGAAAAAAGAGTGAAAAAGTATATGAAGAGGCTTGTATAAATAGGTGTGACAACTGTGATGGACGATATTAGAACATAAATTCTAAAAGGATATTGTGGTCTTTACATAGAATCCCTTTGTGATGTAGTGGATCTTCTAAAGTGTTGATTTGAAGTGTTTTGCTAGTGACCTGTGAAAATGTATCACAATAGTGCAATATAGCTAAAAATCACATTTGTTGTCATTGTTAATCATTGTTTTTTATATCCACATAATGAATCCAATATGTATCGTTCTGTATAACCCCCTTTTTATATACTTTTATTCATAAATATATAACTATACTATCAATCTTTTGGCGCTCTTCACTTATTTCTGCTTCATTGAGGATGGATGTCCGGTCTTCAAAAACTGTAAGTGGATCTTTGGGGATTAGTTAGCTTTTTTTTAATGGTTTATTGGGTGGGTTTTATTTTTAGCTTAGGGTTTGGGCTGAAAAAGTGCTAAATGCCCTTTTAAGGGCAATGCCCATCCAAATGTCCTTTTCAGGACAATGGGGAGCTTAGGTTTTTTTAGATAGGTTTTAATTTGGGGGGTTTGGTTGTGTGGGTGGTGGGTTTTACTGTTGGGGGGTTGTTTATATTTTTTAACAGGTAAAAGAGCTGATTTCTTTGTGGCAATGCCCCACAAAAGGCCATTTTAAAGGCTATTGGTAGTTTAGTTTAGGCTAGGATTTTTTTTTATTTTTGGGGGGGGGGGTTATATTGAAAGGGCTATTAGATTAGGTGTAATTAGTTTAAATATCTGATAATTTCTTTTTTATTTTGTGTAATTTAGTGTCTGTTTGTTTTTGTAATTTAATTAATTGTATTTAATTAATGTAATTTATTTAATTATAGTGTAAGTTTAGGTGTTAGTGTAACAGGTTAGGTATTATTTTACAGGTAAATTTGTATTTTTTTTAGCTAGGTAGCTAGTAAATAGTTAATAACTATTTACTAACTAGTCTACCTAGTTAAAATAAATACAAACCTAGCTGTGAAATAAAAATAAAACCTAAGCTAGCTACAATGTAACTATTAGTTATATTGTGGTTAGCTTAGGGTTTATTTTATAGGTAAGTATTTAGTTTTAAATAGGAATTATTTAGGTATTAATTGTAATTTGTATTTAGATTTATTTTAATTACATTAAAGTTAGTGGGTGTTAGGGTTACACTTAGGGTTAGGTTTAGGGGTTTATAACTTTACTATAGTGGCATAATTTTGGCGGCAGCAGATTAGGGGTTAATTACAGTAATGTATGTTGCGGTGATGTTAGGGATAGCAGATTAGAGGTTAATAATATTTAACTAGGGTTTGCGATGCAGGAGTACGGCGGTTTAGGGGTTAATATGCTTATTATAGTGGCGGTGATTAGGGGTTAATAATTTTATTTTAGTGTTTGCGATGCAGGAGGGCCTCGGTTTAGGGGTTAATAGGTAGTTTATCGGTGTTAGTGTACTTTGTAACACTTAAGTTATGAGTTTTATGCTACAGCTTTGTAGCGCAAAACCCATAACTACTGACTTTCAGTTTACGGTATGGATCTTGACGGTATAGGCTGTATCGTTCACTTTTTGGCCGGACAGGCAAATTTGTAATACCGGCGCTGTGGAAGTCCCATTGATAAAGGACTTTTTTTGAAAGCTGTGGTAGATACATTGCGTTACGGCCAAAAAGGTATGCGGTACAGCTATACCTGCAAGACTCGTAATACCTGTGGCAGTGAAAAAAAGCCATAATGCTGCTTTTTTACCCATAATGCAAAACTCGTAATCTAGCCGTTTATTACTTAATTGACCATTTTTGATGTAAAAACTTCAGACATCACCTCCTCATTCTGCCTATAGAAAATATTGCATTGCTCAAATAATAAGTAACTCTGGGGCAGAACTGAAGATTGTAGAATTTTGGTGCATCAATAGAACATGTTTATTGTGGTTACATCATGGGTCCTATGTATTATATGTAGCCTGTGGGGTGTATCAAAATAGCCCACAGGGTATGAAAAAATCTGAACTTTGTAGCTGAAGTTGTTTTTATCATCATCTTGATCTGACCCTGTTTATTGTGGTCGTGAAAAGCCTGGTTTAGGGCTTATTGCTACATAACATAATTGTGGCCTAACATCTGCTGCTGCTGTAGTATTACCATCAGTTGAACTTGCTTTTAAGAGTCATCCCTATTCTATATAACATGTTCTTAAGTATGTGCTTTAGTAATAGCTTTAGTATGATTGATTTGATTGGATTAATTCACCCTTTCTTATGGACCAAAACGCATTGTGCCCTGGACACTATTGACCGCCCTTAGTCAAGAAATCACTGATACAGACAATTATAATAAACTTAAAATAATAAAATAAAAACTCAGATGGGGAAAGTGTAAAATTAACACTTTTGTCAAGTATCCTTCAAATGCGAATCAAAGTAATTCAAAATATCATGAGTGTTACTTATGTAAGGGAACCTGTATGCTTGGTGAGATGTTTACTAAAGAGATAAATCTTTGTTAAACAGTCATGCAGGGTTTTTGAAAGCTAATTTAGCAAACAATTATCTATCTGGTTGTTGATAAATATTGTATAAAATAGGGATGACCAACTAGTGACCCATGGGCCACAGGACCCTGCATCTCGTTTTTGCCACCAGAACTACGAATGAGTTTCATAGTTTTTGTGGCCACAAAAGAATAACTAAAAATCTGTGCTTTAAGGACTTCTGGTGGGTAGGCAGACAAGGTGGCTACAACTCAAAAGAGTCTTCTGGCAGAGAGTACACCAGATAGAGGGTACCCAGCAGCATTACCTAAATTTGGCCCTATGCATACTGATCATTTTAGGAAATATATTATTTGTGTTTAAATAGCTATATATTTATAATGTGCAACCCTTAACATTTCTTAAGTATTGATCTGCTGCCCCATGTGTTAGGAATTTGCTATTGCTGACTTAAAACATATATCCCTTGTCACTACAGCAAACTTATGCCATGCAGTGCTTGTTCCTTAGAGTCGATTTTCTAAAATTAGCTTTCACTGAGAGAAATATCACACTAATCCTTGCATAAGCAGACTTCACTTAAATCTCTTAAAAAGGGGTCTGAACCTGGGGCCTGGCAATTGATATGCTGCCTTCCATAGAAAGTAATGAATCTCTCTGAAATGGAGAATCTTGTAGCAGAGGGAATGTGACAAGGAGTACCTAGCATTGATAGCAACCCTTTAAAAAAAAAAAAAAGTACATACAAATCAAATTGTACTGTTTTCAGAATGCTTTACCTTCTAGTTTTATTTGCATACCGTTTTCTACCAGCCCATTGTTAATTTGAAACTAACTTTACAGATTTCATTATTTTTGATAAAACAGTGAGAGCTGCAAGGGTAACATGCTTAGAATATACAGTGAGATTTGTGAGAGAACCTCAGACATCCCCAAGATAGGACCCTGTTAAACCCAGTCACGGGGACTGTGAGAATCATTTTACAATATAACAAAGTACCCTTTCATTTTTGTACTCTAAGTTAAGATTTTAACTTTGCATTTTGAAATGACATTTTAGGTTAAATACAATTTTACTGTGTACATTAAATAAATTTCCTACTTTAAATTTTAAAAAAATCATGATGTTGTGTAAACTATAATTTTTTTCTGATTGTTTTTAATACAATACTTTGATTCCAATCGTATATTGCATTTCCTTTTTAAACTGCTAATTGTATTGATTACTGTACTGTTATGTATGTGCCTTTTCTTCACATGCAGATTTGTAAAGAATGCCCTTTAGTGATACACGCAGCTATGAAGGTAAAATTTGTCATTAGAAATTCACATGAAAAATCTCAGAGCACAATTGGATCAATTTCCAGAATTTTCCAGAATTTTGCCTGATAAGAGAGTTTTAAACAATTGGGCCCACAAAGTTTCTACGGCTGTAAATCAGAAGATCTGCTTTTTCATACTAACTTTAGATGGTCTAGCACTCAAATATATAGTTTTTAAAATGTAACACTCCTTGAATCCAATCCCAAGTATAAACTATATGGCCTACAAAAGATAGCTGATTGCTTTTTTTATCTGATATTCTAAAAGTAAAATTGAAAAACTCTTACATCAAAAATGCTCAATATACAACTATTTAATGCAGCATTAAAACATAAATGGCAATAAATGGGTTAATGTAGTGCTCTATATTTGCTTGCAATATAATTCTCTCATGTCTGAGCAGGTAATCCTATATTAGAATTAGCAGGGGAGGAAGTGCTTTTTTTTCAAAACATCAAAGCACCTTAGGTTATAAATTAAATAGAACTGTGTCTTGCTCTATGCTTCATTAACTTTTGATTGGTTACTGTTTTTTTCATTGGCCATAGTGCCTAGTACTCTTTATTAAAATTAGCCATGCATTGCCGTAATATATTCAGTGCTAAGGTTCATGTATTGTCTTCAGGTCATGAAAAGGTCTGTTCTTTGCTTACAAAAATGCCCTCTAGTTATAGATATTTGTCTGCACAACTCATTCTAAATAAATGCACTTTTGCTTGACATTCACACATTTTAAGCCTGCTGAGGGCTGTTCTGCTCCAACATTTTAATGGATTTGCTTATGGAATAACTAAACATTTGCTTTATTGTGTCGACTCAATATCCTCTTGTGTCTTTTGGCAGGATCTCATCAGTATTTGCATGGGAACATTGATGTCATCTTATTAAAGAGCTGCACAGTGGTAAGATCTATAACTATCTGAATCATCTCAACAAAGTCAAAAAAACATAACACTCCTACATTTAATGTTGTCATTATTAAGTACTATTACAAAAACAGATAGCTGATAACTGAGCATTTATACTATTTATGCATTGGTTGCTATTCAAATTCAATAAAAAAAAAAGTATCTGAAGGTTTTTGTTTTTATTTTTGTTTTCTCCTTTATTTTTTTAAATATGGAAAATCACACAAAATGAGTTTCTAACATAGACTTGTAGAATAATGCTGGCGACATTGTATATTATAACATGCTTTGTTCATTTTTGAAGTATTGAGTCTAAGCTTTGCTTTTACAACAATTTGATTTGTGTGCATGAAATAAGTGAATGTTTGTTAATGCAGTAGGCTGCAACTGTTCAGCAAGTTGGATGAAATTCGAGAATTCTGTAATCGTTTTGCTATGAAATGGCTGGGAAGTGTTGGCATTACCAGTTTATTGCAGGAGATAAAGAATAGTTTTGGGTAGGATAAGCAAGTCATCTGTTTTGCAAAGGTTTTAAAGCTTTGCAAAAACAAATATTAGTATGTTCTAGTTGAATCTTATTGGATCTTATTTTAATCTATGCCCCTTTAGTTGTCTTAATTATGAGCTTTAATAAATTTCTAATTGTGTGGTATTGTGTTACCTTTTAAAGGACATTCTAACTCATAAAAAGTACTTCCATGCCAAGTCTGAGCAGGACAAAAGATGGATGACACTTATGTGCTTATGTAGCTCCTCAATGGCTAACCAGCTATGCACTGAGAATATAAAACAATGCTTTGCAGTTCCGCATTTAATTACAGTATATTACCAATAAGCATATGTGTAATAATGAAATTATCTAAGAAATTAGATTATTATATCAGTTGGGGGTGGATCTACTATTGGTGCAGCAGGTACAGTGGCACCAGGGCCCAAATGATAGGGGGGCCAATAGCAGACTACTGTATATATAGGTGTGTGCACAATGTGTATAAACCTAATGCATGAGAGCCTTTTATTACTGCAGGTTGCATGTCTGTCTGTCTATCTATCATAAAGCTATCCTTAAAATCATTATGCAGAACAGCTTTTATTATTATTGTTATTGCTACTACTTTACATTGTTAGCAAAGTGTCATGTCTTCAGTGATGTCACATGAAAAGTTATAATAAAATATTTACAAAAATGTGTATACTGTATATACAGTATCTTTTGTGCGATACTATATATATATATATATATATATATATATATACTGTGTATATATATATATATATATGCATGATTATATATAGCTATAGATGCATATATATATATATATATATATATATATATATTAATATGTATATATAGGAATATCTATTTAAAATATATAGAGCATATTCTGCTATGTGCAGAATATTGGAATGTGAAATATGTACAGTAAATACACACTATAACACTTTATTAAATTTGAATTTTGCATAAATATGATTTTTCATGTTTTCATCCACTTGACTGCAAAGGGGTCCAATGCACTTATATATCAATTTTAGGGATGCACCCAAATTTATTCCGCCAAATCTTTCTGCTGATAATGCGCATTGCACATTTCAGATGAAAGAAGAACAAAATGGCCGAAAAGGAGCCACCCCCCAATCCTCCTACCGTCCCTGGTACCGCTCCTCCCCACCCGTACCACTTTATTTGTGGACCACCTGGTCACTGCTGTCCTCTTTCAGTGAAGTGGGCCAATTCTGTGAAACATGCTGGCTGTTCCACACAGGCTCTGGATGAAGAGACTCCAGATTCACTTGTGTTAGGTCCTCTCTAGCGAGGCCTGGCAATCAGAGCACTACGCTTGTTACCATGGCAATGCTCTGATGCGCAGAGAGTTCTGGGCTCGTGAGAGAGGGGGAGGACTTATTGCAAGCTAATCTAGAGTCTCTATGGCCAGACCAATGCTGCAGAATAGTCAGCATGTTTCCTACTGAGATGGGCTCACTCCCCACAGCCCCTATCCCACAAATTCACACACACTGCATCCACTACACACACACACTGCATCCACTACACACACAAACAATAGTTTACAAAATCCTGAATTTAACACCTGAGACCTCATATCTTTGAGGCCTTATAACTCTTTTATGTAATATTTTTTAAATCCTTTTTATGAGATAGTGTTATTGTGAGAGTAACTGTACTGTTAAATATATTTTTGATGTGTTGTGTGCAATATTTTATTCAAAATTAACAGTTAACCAGCGCTCTGAGGATGCGGAAAACAGCGTTTGCATTTACTTTCAATTTCTAATGTGAGCAGCATTTAACCTGA
Organism: Bombina bombina; assembly: GCF_027579735.1. NCBI lineage: Eukaryota > Metazoa > Chordata > Amphibia > Anura > Bombinatoridae > Bombina > Bombina bombina. The sequence goes on along the minus strand of NC_069504.1, from coordinate 538,279,325 downwards.
AAACCCAATATCGCTCGCACACCAACGATATCGCTCCACACGTAATCTAGCCCATGGACATTTAGTAGTATGTATGAAATCACATTAAACGTTAGTATTTTTTATTCAGGTTATTTTTAGGAGAAAAAAATTATTTATGCATGTAAAAAAAATGCTACATTTCTCTCTTTTATGCTATAGTTATATGTAATTGTCTGATGAAGAACGCTGCTCTCTTAGCTCTATTTGTCCTATGATAAAATGAAGTTCTCCAGCAACAAGATGGAGGACTTTTGTAGTGTAATTAGGGACAGATTTGTGTAACCAAGACACATACACATGTTTTTTGTCTATTTCCAGACAATATAGCGGCCTGGAATTTGGAAATGTACAAGTCAGTATTGTAACCTTCAACAATCAACACGGGGGGAGTGTAATTTATGTTACAACTGTTACAATATGAGTAATTTGCTAAATATGATCAAATTATATATATGTATTTGTGTGTGTATATATATTTATATGTGTGTGTGTGTGTGTGTTTCAAATACTACAACTTCCCAAGGACACACCTGTTCATGTACAGGAATAAAGCAATCAATTCCTTTAGTTAAAATCAAGTCCAGGTCAGAAGCCATGTCAGGAGCATGATTAATAGCGCAACTGGTGGCCTAAGAAACAGCTATTCAAAAGTCAGAAATAGCTAGAAGTGCAGAAATACAAAAAATATATCTCAGAATTATAATAACCAATCACATTCAAAGGCTAACCCAAAATGGATACCCACCATTATCCATTTTGGGAAGTATTAGCTGAAGAGGCTTGTCATTTAAAGGTATATAAGATGTAGGGATAGTAGGTAGAACAGAAGGGAAGGAAGGAATGAGAGAGAGGTTACAAGCTCTTACTGGGGCCCAGAGGTAATTATATTATGCACTTACTTACTTTATAGCTATAAGGTTGTTTTTATGTCTGTTTGGATTTGATGTAAGAAATTGTATGCAGTTATGTCAAAGTGTTTTATATAATGTATTTAATGTAACTCATATTAATGGTACAATATAAAGAAGCATAGAATATTATATTGTGTGATCTAAGATTTTGGGTGATGTGACTAAATAAAAGTTTTTATATTGAGCTGAATTTCTCACATGCAAATTCTTTTTTATTATCATTCCAATTAATATAAATATTGTTTTCCAAAATTAATAATTAATCTTCAATAATTGGCGACCACTATGGTAATAGAACTTGCCGTCTGCATTAAGGTATAAGATGATGAGGCTTTTAGATGTGTTAGGCTGTTTCAGTCATCACCAGTAACAGCATATATTCTACTTATTGTTCTAATAGTAAGTTGTATCTTTTTGGAACGATTACTTCTATTCAAAGAATCCTCATAGATTAAATTTGGGTGTAATATTTATTTTAATACAGTATTTATTTGGGTTTAAATATACATTTATATATGTTTATGCAATAGTCACACATTTGTGTGGAATAAAATTCTAGTCATTTTACTTGTAAGCTGCACATGTTGATTTGATATAAGAATATCTAATCCCATTCTATAGAATTTTTGTATTGTGAACCCTCTAATTAAAACAATAAGCCAGAATTTATATATCTATATCCTGCATGGTCATGTACTGTAATATATACTTCTGGATTAATTAATATTGAATTGTTAATTTTTCCAATGAGCCACAGGAAGCTATGTAAATAAATAGTTAAAATCTTGTGGGCGTAGGTAAATTGCCACCTTGAAATATAACAATTACTATTGCATTAATATATGTATGTAGTTATCTAAATCTATATATAAGGTAACTAGATAAGAAGAATTATCACTTTAAGTTAAATCCAACAGAAATATTAATTAATTGACCACAATTTCAAGCTATGGTTTTTCCCATGTATTGCATATTGTGTGATTTGCTGTTTTGAAACTGTTCTAATAAATAATTGTGTCTGTGAGAAATGCAGTATAATTTTTAACAACACCTAACTCTGGCAAGGAAGAAAACCTAACAGGGATAGGATATTAGGTGATGGAAAGGAGTTAAAACCTACCCCACGCTAACAAAATCACGATATAGTTCTTTGTTTAAAAAGTGTATGATTAGAGTTACCCTTACGACATTAAGGAGAGGATATACACTGAAAAGTAACATTTCCCAAATAATATTTTAAAGAAGATAAGTATATTAGAAGAACCTTTAAGTGCCGGCCAACTTACTGGGGAGGATATACAAACATAAAGAAAAAGGGAATCAATTAATTTTATTTTAAGTTTTTTCTCAAGATGTCTACATTATCTGTTTTGGAAAGCTTTGTAGCTACATACATCACAAGCCATAAAAGTAATGATTATGCTTGTGATGTTTATGAAAAAGAGAATCCCTGGAAATACAGTATGTCCAGGATTTATTTGAAAAATAGATTAATATCTCACAAAAGTCCAAAAAAACAAAAGGAAAAGCAGTTGAAAGTATCTTTGCAGCATGCTTGGCAATGAATGCCAAAATAGAAACATTGAAAAATTAACTGCAAAGTTCCAAATATATACTAAACAAAAAAGAAAAAGAGATTGATAAATTAGAAACTCAAGTGCAATCCGCTAACATCCCTCAATTATGAAATTAATAAATCAAAACAGGAGAGGGATAAACACTGTTTAAATGTGGAAAACAAATTAAGAGATTTGCAAAGAAAAATTATTTGAAACAGAAAAAGAAAAGGATCACATATGTAATGCATATTCTGTGGTCCAAAATGAATTGGAAAATATTAAATTGGGGAAATCTGCTGAAAATTCCAAGTGCTTTAATGTGCCGCAGCAAAGCACTTCAGTTATTTGTGCTAAAAATAATGATGATTCCTCCACCTTCACATTTGCATGTTTAACAGACAATAATGATACAGAAAGGAGTGGTGGGGAATGCATTTCCTCTAGCCAATTCAGCTATGACTTACCCCTTGCCACAAATAAAGCTAATAGCAAAATCACAGGGGACTGTTCCATTATTATGGATACAGTATATAGTGGCAATGGAGAATTTAAAAAACATAAATAAATCCCCTGCTGTTGTAATATCTGTGTGTCCTCCTACTGGTGGTCAATATACACAATTAGAAAATATAAGTGTGAGATATCTAACAGCAGGCCTGACTAATTTTCAAACCTTTGACACACAATCCCCCAAAACACTCATGGTTGTGGGTAATTCGGTGGAATCTATAAATATTCGTAGTGCTAATGTCAAAATCAGCCACTGTTCTGGGAGCCAAATTGCCATACAATCAGGAGCAAGTATCTAAACTAACCCTAAATTCTGCAAATTTCAAAAATGCAAATGCTCCACCAGAAAAAGGACTAGACATGTCAAATCCTCTAGAGCTAAATACTTTAAAAAATGATTTACAGAGCAACAAATGGGTAAAAATAATGGACACAGTTAATGGTTTTACACTTCAACTACGATGAGTGCATTGATATTGGTGTCATTCCTGATAATAATATACCATTTGGTCCCAAGTACATGTAGCTATCTCTATTTCTTTAAAGAAAATTGTGTTAAGCAACAATCGTGCCCGAGGGGGGGGGGAGGGTCACTTGCTTGAAACAGAGTGTTCCCATATTGGCACTCTTATTTGCTAACAAAATGTTAAGAACAAAATAGTCTGTACCTGAATTGAGTATTGTAAAACTAAGGCCATTCAAACACCATTTTATTTTGTAAAACAGATTCAGGACAGACCAAACCCCAAGTTAGTTTAATGTATATATTATATGTAGATTTACATTTTATATATGTTTTTAACTGGTATCACAAAAAGGAATGACTGATACCAAAAGCAGAAAGCAGAGCCATGACTGACATCAGATACCAGAGGCACAATTGCATCTAGAGAATCTCCATCTTAAAATAACAGAACTAAAGCTGATTGCTATAATTTAGTTTGTAATAGAACAGAACCATATAAAGGTTACTAACAAGTACCTTTACAATGAGTCAATTAATCCGTGTTCCAGCATTTACTGAAAACTCTCACATATCTATAATTATTAAGCTACTGTTCCAATATGTAAATGTATATTTTTACAAAATGTATATGGTACCATAGTATACCCCTGCAGGTTTACATTGTTCATCATACTATTCCATGTAAAACCACAATAGGTACTAACATGACTCAGGTAAACTAAGCAGAATGATATACCCCATAGTTTAATAGTCTAAATTTGCAGATTATTATTTTATCTTTAGACTTTTTAGATCCTAAGATAAAATAATGAAACCACATAGTTTTAAAGTTGGTAGTTATTTCTTGCTTATTTAATTCATGAGGGGTATCCTTTTAAATCATCATTGCTACAGTCCTGTTAAATATTATGTTAAGCTATTTACCTGGTATTTCTCAGTAACTGTTGAATATATATGGCAATCATATGTAATGGAAATCAGTCAGTGTTAAAGATGCAATAATTCCCACTTTAGAAAAATAAGATATATATAGATGTAGGGATATTAGTGTAGGTATTAAATAGCCTCTATTGTAGCTATTAACTGGTGTCTATTTGGGTACAGGATATATGTATGAATGTAAGTGGTTAATTTATACTAGTTTCTGTAGAGTACCAAATGGTGTTCTGTTCAATCCTAAATTAGGAATGAGGTGAATGTGACTAGGAAATTCTCAGGAGATAAATTTAGGGTTTTTCTACCCTAACATTGGCCATATAGACACTGACACCACATTCAAATATAATCCTCAATCTTTTGCTGATAAAGAAAAATATTTCTCACAAGTTTTCCACTATTATGACAGTAGATGCTCATCCATCAGCCTTCAAAATGGTGACAACAAGAAACCCAAAGACCAGCTCCAGACCAGGGAGAAGTGTACTGCCAGCGGTGACAACAAGAAACCACAGACCAGAGAGAAGTCTACTGCCAACAACAAGTAATACGCTACTCCAAAAAGATGACTGCAATGCCAAAAGTAAGAGATTGTTTCAAAAGGCCTGCAAATCAAAGTCATCACCATCTGCACAAGAGAGAAGCACATTAGCTGGGAAAAGACGTAGAAGAAAAGCCCAGACCAAATGTAGGTGAGAGAAGTTTCCAATATAATTGCTGCATCAACAAGAGCCTCTGTGAAACTACGGAAGTCATTAAGGAAAAAAAGCTTTCTGAAAAGTAAAAGGACATTCCCACTTTATGCTTTATGACTTGGGTTACAGAAGTTTATTTGTTGCTGCCAACCCCAACAGTGAGAAAGAGTCTCTGTGACATGGGTGATTACAGACATCATCAAGAAGGAAAGCCTTGCAACAAGAAAATAAAGAAAAGGACATTACCATTTTCCAGGTGCCATGGTCCATGACTTATGAGAAGTATTACAGAAACCAAAGTGTTTTTGCCAAACATGAGAGAGGCCTATATGGGTCTGTTGTGTCCAGTTTCTATGCTAAATTATGTTTCACCTCGCATGAACACATTACCATTGGTTTTATATATATAAATTAGATCATTTTTAGTTTTGTAATTTTCTTTTAAGAATTTAGAAGGTGAAACTAGTAAATAAATAATAATTTAGGATGCCTACCGAAATGAGACATAAGCAATTACTCTCATAATGTGTGGCCAATCCAAAATTTTATCATGGCCACAAGGGGGCGACTGTTACAATATGAGTAATTTGCTAAATATGATCAAATTTATATATATGTATTTGTGTGTGTATATATATTTATATGTGTGTGTTTCAAATACTACAACTTCTCAAGGACACACCTGTTGATGTACAGGAATAAAGTAATAAATTCCTTTAGTTAAAATCAAGTCCAGGTCAGAAGCCATGTCAGGAGAATGATTAATAGCGCAACTGGTGGCCTAAGAAACAGCTATTCAAAAGTCAGAAATAGCTAGAAGTGCAGTAATACAAAAATATATCTCAGAATTATAATAACCATCCACATTCAAAGGCTAACCCAAAATGGATTCGCACCATTATCCATTTTGGGAAGTATTAGCTGAAGAGGCTTGTCATTTAAAGGTATATAAGATATAGGGATAGTAGGTAGAACAGAAGGGAAGGAAAGATGGAGAGAGAGGTTACAAGCTCTTATTGGGGCCCAGAGGTAATTATATTATGCACTTACTTACTTTATAGCTATACAGTTGTTTTTATGTCAGTTTGGATTTGATGTAAGAAATTGTATGCAGTTATGGCAATGTGTTTTATGTAATGTATTTAATGTAACTCATATTAATGGTAGAATATAAAGAAGCATAGAATATTATATCGTGTGATCTGAGATTTTGGGTGCTGTGACTAAAGTTGATATATTGAGCTGAATTTCTCACAAGCAAATTCTTTATTATTATCATTCCAATTAATATAAATATTGTATTCCAAAATTAATAATTAATCTTCAATACAACATATGTGTGTTATTACTGACATTACCATACATGTAGTATTACTGACATAACCATACGTGTGGTATTACTGACATTACCATACAAGTGGTATTACTGGCATTACCATACGTGTGGTATTACTGACATTACCAAACAAGTGGTATCACTAATATTACCATACACGTGGTATTACTGGCATTACCATACATGTGGTATTACTGGCATTACCAGACATCTGGTATTACTGGCATTACCATACATGTGGTATTACTGACATTACCATACATGTGGTATTACTGGCATTACCATACAAGTGGTATTTCAGCCATTGCATGTTATTTTTAATAATAGTGGCTATATTTCATGTGTATTTGCTTCTATACTTGATTTTTAAAAGACTAGTTTGTGTGGTATATGAACTTCTATCTTGCAGATTAGTGTTGTATGAAATTTGAAATAATTCTGTTACCAACAACTGTGAACCATATTACAGAGTGAATTTGGTTGTCCCTGAGCCTCATATATCTTACTGTGAAAGAAGCTAACAGGGCAGTGCATACTTCAGACAAACGATTCTATTTTGGTAATATTAGTGTTATATGATACAGACCAGTATGAAATAATTATTTGTTCTAGCTTTCTGCATATTTGCTTTTTAATTTTCACTCTTTTTAGATCCCGTGGAAACTTGTGCATTAAGCATTGGTGCAAATATAAGCAGTAATTTCCCTGGTTATATAATTCAGTAGCTGCACATGGGATTCCACCATAGCACAGTGTTGCTAAGTTACTTAGAAATGCAGGGTACAGTATAACTATAGTGCTCAAATGCATCTGTGTAGTTTACTGAGTGTTAAATAGAGACTTCAAGTATATGATGGTTACAAGTACAATTTAATGATATTTACTATGCACAATAAACTTCCAGCTGACCTGTCATTTGGCAGGTGTGTGCTAATCTGTAACAAGCAAGAAACAGCTCTTTCCAATCGTTACAAAATATATGTATTTTTTCTTTAAATGATTCTATGCTAGAAATAAAATTCTGAAACAAAATGTGTGCATGGTAATATCAATAAATAAAGTATAAATAAACATGCAAGTGGTTTGGAGGAGAAAATAAGAAATCTATATAAAGTAATACAAATACAAATAAACAATAAAAATACATGAACTATGATAATATGAATGGATTAGAGGCAAAAATATTAAAGTGATTTTAATGCAATATACCTGACCTGTTTACAAGGTTATTCATTGCTCATTTTATAGGTGTTAGTTAAACAGTTGCTTGTGAGTGAGAACTGCTTCACTTTGCATTGATATGCATTGCAACCAAGTCTGGTGGCCAAAGGAATAAATTTAAAATAAGTCAACTTCATGGTTAACGTACAGAATAGGCATTTAACAGGGAGCATCACTGGACTACTCAGAAACAACAAAATCCTGAAACTTGCTTTCAACATAATTTTTTTACACAAAAAAATTGCACAGATCCTTTCTAATACATTCCCTATTGTTCGCAGACATCATGTGCTAGAGTTTACAGTGTATAAGTACAGGGAGTGCAGAATTATTAGGCAAATGAGTATTTTGACCACATCATCCTCTTTATGCATGTTGTCTTACTCCAAGCTGTATAGGCTCGAAAGCCTACTACCAATTAAGCATATTAGGTGATGTGCATCTCTGTAATGAGAAGGGGTGTGGTCTAATGACATCAACACCCTATATCAGGTGTGCATAATTATTAGGCAACTTCCTTTCCTTTGGCAAAATGGGTCAAAAGAAGGACTTGACAGGCTCAGAAAAGTCAAAAATAGTGAGATATCTTGCAGAGGGATGCAGCACTCTTAAAATTGCAAAGCTTCTGAAGCGTGATCATCGAACATTCAAGCGTTTCATTCAAAATAGTCAACAGGGTCGCAAGAAGCATGTGGAAAAACCAAGGCGCAAAATATCTGCCCATGAACTGAGAAAAGTCAAGCGTGCAGCTGCCAAGATGCCACTTGCCACCAGTTTGGCCATATTTCAGAGCTGCAACATCACTGGAGTGCCCAAAAGCACAAGGTGTGCAATACTCAGAGACATGGCCAAGGTAAGAAAGGCTGAAAGACGACCACCACTGAACAAGACACACAAGCTGAAATGTCAAGACTGGGCCAAGAAATTTCTCAAGACTGATTTTTCTAAGGTTTTATGGACTGATGAAATGAGAGTGAGTCTTGATGGGCCAGATGGATGGGCCCGTGGCTGGATTGGTAAAGGGCAGAGAGCTCCAGTCCGACTCAGACGCCAGCAAGGTGGAGGTGGAGTACTGGTTTGGGCTGGTATCATCAAAGATGAGCTTGTGGGGCCTTTTCGGGTTGAGGATGGAGTCAAGCTCAACTCCCAGTCCTACTGCCAGTTTCTGGAAGACACCTTCTTCAAGCAGTGGTACAGGAAGAAGTCTGCATCCTTCAAGAAAAACATGATTTTCATGCAGGACAATGCTCCATCACACGCGTCCAAGTACTCCACAACGTGGCTGGCAAGAAAGGGTATAAAAGAAGAAAATCTAATGACATGGCCTCCTTGTTCACCTGATCTGAACCCCATTGAGAACCTGTGGTCCATCATCAAATGTGAGATTTACAAGGAGGGAAACAGTACACCTCTCTGAACAGTGTCTGGGAGGCTGTGGTTGCTGCTGCACGCAATGTTGATGGTGAACAGATCAAAACACTGACAGAATCCATGGATGGCAGGCTTTTGAGTGTCCTTGCAAAGAAAGGTGGCTATATTGGTCACTGATTTGTTTTTGTTTTGTTTTTGAATGTCAGAAATGTATATTTGTGAATGTTGAGATGTTATATTGGTTTCACTGGTAAAAATAAATAATTGAAATGGGTATATATTTGTTTTTTGTTAAGTTGCCTAATAATTATGCACAGTAATAGTCACCTACACACACAGATATCCCCCTAAAATAGCTAAAACTAAAAACAAACTAAAAACTACTTCCAAAAATATTCATCTTTGATATTAATGAGTTTTTTGGGTTCATTGAGAACATGGTTGTTGTTCAATAATAAAATTAATCCTCAAAAATACAACTTGCTTAATAATTATGCACTCCCTGTATATTAGTCTGTGATTACTTGATGACTGGCACATAATGAGCTAGATTACGATTGGTGAGCTAACTATAGCGCACAAACAATATTGAGTCTTTATCTGCTTTTTGTGTACAACAGAAATAGTGCACATATTATGACTTGAAAGTAAATGCGTTTGCATGAGGACATTCGCAATTTACGCTTGTTGAGTTTACGCAACTTCACAGCTCTCATAAAGGGTAGGGGAAGAAAAAAGTTGCACTAAACACACCATAAATACATATAAAAGTACAGTTACACATTAATATTAACACTGTCTGGTAAACATTATTTAACAATATAAGGACTCAAAGATATTTGGTGGATAATGTGTTGGGAAAAAAGGGCAGTACAGGGCTTTAACATATATATGCATACATACACATTTGTAAATATGTGTACGTATGCATATTTATATGTTTAGATGTGTGTACATATGTATTTAAGTATTTATGGGGTTTACTGTATAATTACTGTACGTATTTAACATTCCAATGTTACATACAATGAGGGAAAAAATTATTTGATCCTCTGCTGATTTTGTACGTTTGCCCACTGACAAAGAAATGATCAGTCTATAATTTTAATGGTAGGTTTATTTGAAGAGTGAGAGAGAGGATAACAACAAAAATCAGAAAACCGCATTTCAAAAAAGTTATAAATTGATTTGCATTTTAATAAGTGAAATAAGTATTTGATCCTCTATCAATCAGCAAGATTTTTGGCTCCTAGGTGTTTTTTATACAGGTAACGAGCTGAGATTAGGAGCACTCTCTTAAAGGAGTGCTCCTAATCTCAGTTTATTACCTTTATAAAAGACATCTGTCCACAGAAGCAATCAATCAGTCAGATTCCAAACTCTCCACCATGGCCAAGACCAAAGAGCTCCATGGATGTCAGGGTCAAGATTGTAGACCTACACAAGGCTGGAATGGGCTACAAGACCATCGCCAAGTAGATTGGTGAGAATGTGACAACAGTTGGTGTGATTAATCGCAAATGGAAGAAACGCAAAATAACTGTTAATCTCCCTTGGTCTGGGGATTCATGCAAGATCTCACCTCGTAGAGTTTCAATGATCATAAGATTGGTCAGCCCAGAACTACATGTGAGGATCTTGTCAATTATCGCAAGGCAGCTGGGACCCAAAAAAAATTGGTAACACACTATGCCGTGAAGGACTGAAATCCTGCAGTGCCCGCAAGGTCCCTCTGCTCAAGAAAACACATGTACAGGGGGGGGGGCGGAGCTAGCCGCAGACAAGTATGGCCGCAAACTATTAGAGCTCCGTCATAAATATTTTAGAAAGGGTACAGAAACATTGGAGCTGATGTCCTAAAATTCTCAACTAATATTGCATAAGCCTACGGATAATATATAGAGGGGAGACAGTGAGGTTGGGGACGGTAATCGTCTCAGAAACTGACTTTTATGCCCAGGGCCTACACAGCCTACCAGCAAGGACCGCACGGCGTTGATCTTTGGTAAACAAGCAATTCCGTACACATAAAGCCTCTGCAGCACTACCCACCTCCCCTCTTTAGTTAATTACTATAGGATCTTGTAAGCGAGACATGGAGGCCACCTTCCTTTCCCTTATGAAGGGTCTGAGCGACAAAATGGACGATCATTTTACCAAGCTAACACGGCAGATACGTGACACGCATGATGGCAGTTATGGTTACCAAGATGACAACTTGCTGTCGCCGGCACCATCAGCTGAGCCATTAACACTCTGTAACACTGATGAAGTCCGGTATTGGAAGCAGGAAGATCCCTTGCTGATCAGCTGTAAGAACTTTACCCCTACGAAGCCGAGAGCCCAGGAGAAGGAGAAAGAGATTGAACGCACCATGGGTTGGAGGAAGTGTATGCCCATGATCCGACCGCTCACATCTGATAAGAAGGAGATACCTGTGACTGTTGGATAGTTGATGTTCGCGTCACTGCAGCCAGATCGCTCACAGCAGGTCCAGCCTTACGCCATCCATGCCTCCCCTTTGGAAATGCAAGTTACCAGCGCTAACATCAGTGCTTTTGGAAGTACATCAAATGACCAGCGTTACGATTCCCAGTTGCAAGGGCATCTAGACGCATTTGACTGCCCTGGTTTTAAAAGCCCTCATATGAGAGTGGGCATCGGTTGACTTCCAAAGGTTGCTTGGTTACATTACTGTCGAGGATAAGCTTATCCCTTTTCAGCTTTATTATTTCCAGGACATCATATAACTCTATTTTATTTTATTTTATTTTTCACAGCTCATTCTACTAATATCTAATTGCCTCTAATTGATAGTTGAGGGTAATATGGTTTTGTTTAAGTCACTATTACTGTGCTTATTTTCAGGAGACAGAATGTTATTTTATATTTATTTTATTTTATTTTTTTTCTCTTCTAACAGCATTTTGTGTTACTCACTTGTTTAACTATAATGAAAACCATATCTCACAGTGGTGTAATGTTCCTGTTTAGTTTATTATGCACATTGTAATGCTTTTATACATTGCCTCATTCTACTTAAAATGCTCAGAAATACCCTTAGTACAACTCATTCTATTGATATAACAGGGCTTCAGCTTAGAATCAATAAGTGATGTAGCAAGATAATATCTGTGCCAGGCCCTAATTTCCCCTAATACCCATTGTAGAATCGTTGGCAAAGTTTTCCACTTTTCTTTTAAAGAGTGCCTAGTTTCTGTTATGTTTTCTAAACCACTTACTGCACAGGGTTTATGCTATTAGAGGACTCCATTATTTATCTCTTTATACTTCCCAGTTTGATGCTGCATTTGCAAAGTGCGACATAAATTGCTTAACCATGCTATCATCATCTTCTGGCAGATATGGCTTACTGTGACAAAGTTTGTATCTTACATATTGTTTGCTATATCCCTTGTGTAAAGGACTCATGTTTAATAATATGTTAGCCGCTGTACTAGTTCAAGTTTGAGCTTTTCTCAAAAAAAAAAAAAAAAAAGTCATATTTGTTAGTTCCACTAACAATCCAACTCCCACCCAGGTGCATACATTGGTCAACTGCGTAACTTTTAGAGGCCTACATTATATTACTAGCCTATTAAGTACAGTAATGGCCCACAGACCAATCACCATAGGAGATCTGATCTACTGGAGAGTCCTGGACATCGCCTATAGTCAAAGTACCTTGGCTGTACATTATGCTGCCATATATTATCTCATGCTACTAGTTTACTATAGAACTTGGAGACTCACTTTGACTCACTCCAGTTTTACACTCATGGGTTCCACGAGTCTAGAGGCAGGATGGTTCAAAACCATAGGGACAGTTTCTCACATAATGATTAATCATAGTTTAGAGGGGTATACAGTGTTATTAATTCTAAGCTCTAGTGATATAATAGTCTATATTTACTCATCTGAATATGTGTTTAGCCTCTATTTATTTCTCCTGTCCCTCATATTAACAGGTTAGTAAACATAGAGAACCTGACTGCCTAGCAGACACCACCTTAACTCATAATAGCTGAGTCCTATTCCAGTGAATATTCATTCACCAACCATCAGGTCCTGACTTACTTCCCCTCTTTCTCTTAGCACTAATAAGAGCCTTAAATTTTAATGACACAGCACAGTTATTTTACATTTTGAGTTAGCCGGCTACTGCTAAATCGTATATAGTGGCAAATCTAGTGTGGTGCCCACTAATATATAAGTTCAGCCTGCATATAGTACCAAGCCTAATATGAGATCTCCAATATTTAGGTATAGCTTTAGTTACAGCTTGGGTGTAATAACAGATGTACTGCAGGGCCCCCTAGTATATAAGTACCATTCGTGTATAGTTACAGGTTTAATGCAGTGTCTCTAGTTAATAAGCTCGGTCTGTATATAGAGTAGTAGCTAGTGCAACATAATGCCGTTAATATATAGGGTCAGCTTGTGTATTGCAACATGTACCATTCAGGACCTCCAGTGTTGGACCTTTAATCAATCACACTCCCTGCGTGGAAGTTTATATTTGGACGAAATACTGGTTTTTGCTGAGCTCCTCTTCTCCCTTTCCCGCTGGTACTGGTTGCCTGCGGGTCATACTCATAGCCCTTTTACCCACATCGCCTAGATCTGGCACTTCCCCAGGAGAGGAGCTCATGCAGTAGCCCCCTATACTCTGTATACTAATATTCTCCTCTATACATGTCACCTGCAGATTTGTAACTGTATAATAAGCCTTCTAAGAGCCCCATTCACATTATTGACTTGGCACCCCAGATGGCTCCGCCCCTCATTCCCTTCTTTCCCCCTCCTTTTCTAATACGAGCGGCTCTTGTCCGCTGAATTCTCTTTTCCCTTCTTTCGGCCATCCTGGCCTCAGAGCATCCAAAAAAATACTGCCCCACGCTTGCCTCCACCCTATTAGAATAAACAAACCTAAAAATGTCCCTCACGGTAAGGCGTGGGCCACACCTATTATATATATAATATAAAACTGAGGTTCCATTATTTTATGTACAAACATAGAGTCCGCTACTGACATCCCTGTTTTACTTGGGCAATCCTAGCAGTCTCATTCGTCTCTTGTCCATTTTTCTTTGGTTTATGACTATGTTTATGCTATAAGGATGTATCTTTCAGAATTATGCTATCATTGTTATTGGATGAATATGTTGTGAAACTTTTATTATAACCTCAATAAAAAATTATTGGAAAAAAAAACACATGTACAGGCTCATCGGAAGTTTGCCAATAAACACCTGAATGATTCAGAGGAGAATTAGGTGAAAGTGTTGTGGTCAGATGAGATCAAAATTGAGCTCTTTGGCATCAAATCAACTCGCTGTGCCTATGACCCCAAGAACACCATCCCCACAGTCAAACATGGAGGTGGAAAATTATGCTTTGGGGGGGGGGGGAGTTCTGCTAAGGGGACAGGACAACTTTACCACAATAAAGGTACAATGGACAGGCCATGTACCATCAAATCTTGGGTGAGAACCTCTTTCCCTCAGCCAGGACATTGAAAATGGGTATTCCAGCATGACAATGACCCAAAACACACGGCCAAGGCAACAAAGGGGTGGCTCAAGAAGAAGTACATTAAGGTCCTGGAGTGGCCTAACCATAATCCCATAAAAATTCTGTGGAGGCAGCTGAAGGTTTGAGTTGTCAAATGTCAGCCTCAAAACCTTAATGACTTGGAGAGGAACTGCAAAAGAGGAGTGGGAGAAAATCCCTCCTGAGATGTGTGCAAACCTGGTGGCCAACTACAAGAAACATCTGACCTCTGTGATTGCCAACAAGGGTTTTGCCACCAAGTACTATGTCATGTTTTGCAAAGTGATCAAATAGATATTTTACACTTTAAAATGGAAATCAATTTATACCTTTTTTGAAATGCGTTTTTCTGGATTTTTTCTGTCTCTCAATGTTCAAATAAACCTATCATTACAATTATAGACTGATCATTTCTTTGTCAGTGGGCAAACGTACAAAATCAGCAGGGGATCAAATAATTTTTTCCCACTGTAATTCTGCAATATTGCAGCACTCAACTACATGTAGTACGTTTCTGCAGTAAGTAAAACAGGTAGGTAAAGGCTGCTTTGGGAAGTATGTCAAATTTGCTGATCTCAGACCATAGACAGCTGTAGATTTCTGTGTATGAATTTGATGAGCCAATCAGTTTCTAATTATACTCTAAGATCAGTACCTAAGATAATAAGAGGTGCTAAATTCAGATAAAAATAAAAAAATAAACATTTGTGGCACTTTGCAGGTGCCATTTTCTCTATGGAAAATCAGAATAATTTCAGGGGAGCTTTGATGGAACAAAATGTCTCCTGGGAATAGGATTAGAAATGTAAAGTGATGCACTTCTGCAGCTTCAATAGAAAGATAATTATTTTTGAAACTCTCATTAAGAAATGTTGTTTTCATTAGATCATTGTTCTTGACACAATACCAAATTCTTAAAGTCTCTCCCTTTGTAATTAAGTTAATGTACTTGCAATTTGGACTATTTTCCCCTCACTTAAAACACTGGTTCCAGATGTTGAGTACAAATTTCCTATATCAAAGCCACTGCTTTTGTACCTGTGTAAAATTGATGAGTTGATGAACATTTATGATTTCTCCAGTCTGTTTTAGACAAATGTTTTATAGACGGCTAACAGCATTAGTAAAAGCAACTTAATACATTTCTCCATATTTTAACCGTACAACTAAATTCTTAAGTAGAGAGCTGAAAGATTGTTTTTTAAATAAAACAATAATAATAATAAGTCAGATTATCATATTTTGTTTTATTGTTAATCCGTACATAATTTTACAATACAATCATATCTGTTCTTAATAACTATTACTAGGAGTTAACGTGTGTAACTATTTACAGTTGTATCTTATGATTTTCTTCAGGATAAGTTTTGTTGAGATTGTTACTCATGGAGATAACATTGTGTGTGTTCGCTAGGAACAATTGGTTCTTAACAAATATTTACCATTAGGAAAAGTTATCACCCTGGGCTGTAAAAGTTCAGCTACCATTGCAAGAATGCTTGATGTCATCTTCAATATCCTCTGTATGAACAATTACCTCAAATATGTCAACCTGCATGTCAGTTTGGTTTTACAGTGGCCTGAAGTCATGATGTTTACATGGATGTTAATGTCAACCTCAACATCTTACATTTCAATTTTCAGGAGAATAAAAAGACCAAGTAGGAAAACCACTAAATAATAGAAACAGTCTATAACCTATAAATAATTTATATGGCATGGATGGATGTACTATATATCCACAGCATCTTGATATGGTTAGGGACCAATAAATTAATATTTTCGTACTGCTTTACATCATATTTAATGTACCCATACTTACTCTAAAGTATGTTTCTAAATCTTTAAATACACATTTTTAATAATTATTATTTAATTATTTTGGTTAATTGTTAGTTTTTGTGCATACACACACACATAGAGATGCGAAATTAAAACACATTGGGCCAGATTACAAGTAGAGCGGTATTTAACGCTCCCGCTAGATCATTAACTCTGCTAGAAGTAAGCTTTATGTGTGCTTTTGGTTGCACTCATATTACAAGTTGAAAGTAAACTGTTTTCGCTCACACACAAACACGGCAATCTTAAAATGTCGAACCTACAATATTGCATGCACGATAACATATTCATCCATAAAAGTCTATTGCATATTCTCAAATGCGCTAACCTGACATGAAAATATATATATTCCAATGTTCTTCACATAGCAGAATACGTTCTATTTATTTATAAATACATATTTCTACTTATATTTGATGGTATTTTAGTACAATATATATGTGTATATATATATATATATATACAGTATATATATATATATATATAATGATATCTATAGGATTAGATATACACAGATATCTATAGGAATATCGATTTAGAAATACATAGAACATATTCTGCTATGTACAGAACATTGAATTGTGAAATATTTACAGTACATACATAGTTTATTAAATATGAATATTGCATAAATCTGCTTTTACATGTTTTCATCTACTTAACTGCAACAGGCTCTTTCCCTACTGTTTTTCTGACACCTGAGACCTCAGATCTTTGAGCCCTTATAACTTTTTTATGCAATATTTTTTTGAATAATTTTATTACATGATGTTATTATGAGGGTAACTGTACTTTGTAATGTATTTTTGATGTGTTTTGTGACATGTTTTTGTTTCGCAAAACAGTTAAACTGGGCTCTGAGGCTGCTGTTATTATTCTAGTGTAAACCGACATTGTACTCAAGTGATGGTGTTTACTTTCAACTTGTAATACGCGTGGAAAACCCGCTGCACGCAAACACCCTTGATAAACCTCTTTTCACTTGTGCGTAACTGTTAGTGCTCCACTTGTAATCTGGCCCATTATTGTAACAGACAGTAATAGCTTGTGAAAAAAGATGAGCTTTGCCATTTTTAGTCTAATAAGAAGTCTTAATACTTGCTGCAATACAGACAGATATACAGACAGATCGATAGATGGAGAGTTCTATTTTCTATTTATTTTTTTCATTGTTTACAGAGCGAGGTTCTAATGTTCTACACAATACCTACCAGCTTAGTTGAACCTTTTCACACATGCCTGTCTCTCCACCCTTTCAGTGGCAAAATGTGCAATTGTAAGAAATATATTGCATTTTTTGTGAAACTTAGTCTGCATGTAGATTATTTGAAATATAACTAAAAAAATCCATTTTTATATTTACAGTACATACATTAGATGTTGGGTAAACATGTTTTGAAAACATGCCCCCTCCATACCGCTGAGATATTGTAGTTACTGGCAATGTACTCAGATTGTTCAAAAAGGCAGCAAACCTTATACTTTCCTATAGAAGGTACATGGCCACTTGTCTGTACAGTGATGGTCAGCTGACAACATTTCACCTATTGGAACAATTTGTGAGACTGGTGAGACTGAAATGAGCATATCCTGTTGGATCTTTTAAACATTGGGCCCTTAGGGAGACTAATCCACAAGACTCACAATTTATTTGTGCAAAAAAATAGATAAGCACTCAAGCAAGGAACTATAATTTGCATACACAAAAAGAGATACACACTTAACCAGGGAATATAGAGCATGGTGGTGCTTATTAAATAATTACTGTTGTTATAAGGGGCCACATGATCTCTCCTTGAACTCCTGCAATATTTTCCACTACTTATAATACAAAGTATCATTTGATGCCATTTATTCAGTCCAGCCCATGTCTACTTTCAGGTAGGCTCATAGTAAACCAGCCTGATGGAATGCTATTAAGCTACAAACAATGAATATTACAAATATACAGCAATAGTAAAATAATTAGATGTAATACATTAAAACCTTTACTTTCTAACAGATACAAGCTGAAACTATTGCCAAACCAAATCTAGGAATAAAATAGCAGCAATATTATAAAGATTGATGAACAAAAGAAAGACTGTTTGTTACAGATGAATTTAAACACTTTAATAGATTTTGTGCTTTGATAGAACCTTTTATACTTTTACAAATATGTATTATTTGTGCATTTTTGTTGCCATATTTAATTTACAAAGCTTCCTATACAATATTAATAGATTTGTATTATACTTAATTAAATAAAAAGTAAAACTGTATGATCACTGTCTTAAACTTACACATTTTGACATGCATATTAGCTAAAAATACTTCTCCTGAGCTCTGGGCATACAGACGTCTTCAATACAAACATTACTAGCAAAATACAATTCTTATAATGTCAATTACTTAAAATTCTATAATTATTCTGGTTGTGGCTTATGCTTCCTAAGCCAAAGCATATCTAATAATATACTTGATAGCACATCTGGGATTCTGCTTAATGAAGCCTCAAGACTTTTGTTCAAGACACATACATACAAATAAAGCTTTGTTATTGAACTGAAGCACAGTGCAAAGAAAATAATATTGTAATAGGATTAAACAAAGTTAATTTAATATTGTTTACAATGCAATAATAGGTACATTGTTTACATCATAACAATAAACAGTTACTTAGTATAATGTGTTTTCTAATTTGAGTCTTAGACTTTAATCTAGCAGATCATTTTTAATAAATATGCTTTCATAGTCTGAGTAGACTTCAAGTTCTGCCCCATCACGTTTAGCAGTTATTGAAAAGAGTATGGTTCAATGCCAAGGATACCAGCATCACAAAATATCCTTCAATACATTAATAAATAACTTCATTAAAACTCCATATATAAAACAGTCCACATTTGCACAAAAGAAAACAAATGAAACAAACTTTCAGTTTTTAAAGGAACAGTCTACACCATAGTCACATTAAAGTCTTACCTTAGATTTAGCTACAAATAGCCTCCTGCACCTTTTCTAAATCATGCAGCAGGAATGGTAAAACATTTATATTAAAATGAATATTGTGTTTCTGAGGTGTTGCATTTCTAGTTTCCCATGTTGCTAGCAATTCACATACATAGGATGTATTATGTATTGGGAAACTTAACATAAATGTATATATATATATATACACAACGTATAAATTCATCGCAGAAACCTGAGTCTAACATAATGAATTTTGAACATGATCTCACCTTCACTAGGCCTATTGGCAACCTGCAGCTGTTTAGCACATTAAAGACTCAGCTCCTTAATATAACAAAGAAAGTAGATAGATTTTTCTCACTAAACTGTTCTTTCAATTATTAGTGGATGCAAGTCAATGTGGAAGATTTAGCCTCTGTATAGCCTACAACGTTTCCAGTTTCTCCAGTCTCATCAGTTCTTGTTATTCCATGAATCACATTGACTAAAGAAGACAAAGAGGCCCATTTATCAAGCTCCAAGTGGAGCTTGAAGGGCCGTGTTTCTGGCGAGTCTTCAGACTCGCCAGAAACAGCAGTTATGAAGCAGCGGTCTAAATAACCTTGTCCGCCTGCTCTGATGAGGCGGACAGGATTCGCCGCAATTCAACCCGATCGAATACGATCAGGTTGATTGACACCTCCCTGCTGGTGGCCGATTGACACTGGAAGTATAAGAGAGACTCTTTTATTGCAATGCTACATTCAGCAAATTAATTTCTTTAAGGTAAAGAAAAGCAAAAAATAAACCTTTCATAATTCATAAAGCTACTGTTTTTTTAAGAGAAAGAATGGAAATATGTTATTGTACATTGAATTGTGTTTATTTGGGGATTGCATAGAAATCTTGGATTTTCAAAATGTCAGTATTCCTGAAAGGCAACTGTGTGATATTTTTAATAACAAACAACACTATTTTTTTCTAGATGTCAACCGGGCTTTTTTAATGCACTGACAATTGAATGTTATGTTCTTCCAAGCTTTAAGGA
Source organism: Bombina bombina (assembly GCF_027579735.1). Classification (NCBI taxonomy): domain Eukaryota; kingdom Metazoa; phylum Chordata; class Amphibia; order Anura; family Bombinatoridae; genus Bombina; species Bombina bombina. The sequence continues at coordinate 538,258,928 of NC_069504.1, read as the reverse complement.
AATGTAATGACTACCTGCCAGTCCAGCGGAATCCTACAGGGTGAGGGTGTAATGACTGTTGTATTCATATAAAATAAGCTAGCTGGTGACCAATTTATCTTGAAATTAGTGTCTTGCTGTCACAAATCAAACACATTTATTGTAAAGTTAGTGCATTTCCATGCTAAAACAACAGAGTCAATTTATTATAACAAAGTAAAACTGTCATATACATTCCACAAAAAAATAGATATAATTATACCATTTTATTAAACTGAAATATAATAAACAAATGATTATTAGATCAACAAAGGTAATGTTATGATAAACTGATCATTCTTATTTTAACCATTGCACCATTTATTAATTAATTTCAAATCCCTAAGTATTAAATTATATTACAATTGTAGAATTAAAACTTCCCCATTCCCAGAGACAATTTATCAATACTAAATGATCTATCTAACCCAACCTTGCTGCCTTAGTTATTGCAACTATGCAAAAATATTAGGTGCCAAAATAAAAAAAAATATAAAACCTTAACTCAAAAGGCACCACTTTAACATTAATAGTAACTGATGCTGAGAGGGCACTGAGTAATTCCAATGTATGAAGAAAGCAACCACTGATCACAGGTGCAAGAACTCATATCTTTTTTTGTATATATGTTTTTTGTATAGTACCCATGGCAAAAAAATGTACACATAAAGCAGAGCTAAATAATTTTGGCCTAGATTCAATTAAACCTTTTTTTAAAACTGATATCTAGCTGAAAAACCCAATGCAACATTGCAAAAAAAAAAAATTAGGAACTCAAAAAGATGTGTACCTACCCTTTGACACAGTCACAAGCTATGTGTTCAACTCATTATAATCAATGGAAAGGCATCTATTTTGTAACTGCCCACTTTTCAACACATAGAGCAAAATCTACAGTCAAGGATATTGGCATCATAACACAGTTGTTATAAATACCACATGCTTAGGCAAGTTGAAGGTGAAAAATCATAATCACACCAGTGGGATGCCTATGGACAGCAAAGTGTTCTTTCTTTGAGGATACCAGCACACTTCTCATTTTACCTAACAAGACTACTCTTATAGAACAAAAACAGACAATATTCTACACTTACAGACATTTACATATTTTGGGCCAGATTACTAGTGGAGCACCAAATATCATTTTAGAGAAAGCGATATTAGCGCTCCACTTTGTAATACCAGCGCACATTAATGTGCGCTGGTATTACAAGTAAATCACAATGCGAACATGAGCTTGTGTTCTCATTGCTAGGAAGCATTGCGCTCACTAGCGTGTGCTTCCATAGGCTCCTATGGGAGCCTCGTTCTGATGCCGTCACTGACGGCATCAGAACCTTGTGCAGCTAAGGGGGGTAAGCAGCACAGCAATGGGCAGCATTTTTAATTATATATGTATATAAATATATACATTATATGTACTGTATGTGTTAATATGTGCATAAACACATGTTAACAGTTAACACATAAAAATATATGTATATAATCATATACATATATAGTTAAATCGCGGTCTATGGAAACACACAGTTCCCATAGACCACAATGTAAATACCACCAACAAAAACTGCCTAGTGCAGTTGTTTTTAATTTAAAAAATATATATATATATTTTTTAATAAAAAACTACAATGCCCTCTATTTTGAGGGCATTTGGAGCACTTTTAGAAAATTTTAACCAGAGATTAGATCTCTGGTTAAATTTTGGAGTGCTAATTGTTACCGCGAGCTTGCAGTAGCAATAACCAGCCACTTGTAATAATTTAGTGCTCCACTTGTAATCTAGCCAATTGTGTTTCATGTGTGTTTCCATGGTTGCTGGGGTTGTAATTATTTAAACCAATTAGCAATAGTTCTCATTTCATGCGCAATATTTCATAAATTGTGCATTTAACACTATTATAAAAGTTAATGTGCAGAATGCCCACTAATGATATGCTCAAAAAGATAGAAATTTTGGATACCTTATCAAGAAGACCCCTCCGCAACCTCAAGAGCTTCTATACATCTATCCCATTTACTCCAATTCACATGAAAAAATTAGCTGGACATGTTCCACAACAAAAATAGTGACTGCTGTTTAATTTCTTTTACAGGCAGCCTATCTTAAAGGGACAGTATACACCATTTTTTATATAACTGCATGTAATAGACACTACTATAAAGAAGAATATGCATAGATACTGATCTACAACTCCAGTATAAAACCTTTTAAAAACTTACTTAGTAGCTCTCAGTTTAGCACTGTTGATGAGGTTAGGCTGGGACAACCAGTGAAAGGGGCAGGGAAAGCAGAAAGAGCAGACCCCCCCCCTTTCCATGCATATGAAAAAACTGATTACACAAACAATAGCAATATGAATCTGTAGACCTGGGGCTACATCTGATTCTTTGGGGCTTGGCTAGGAATCTGAAAATCAACACAATGTTATTAAAAAAATAAGCAAATCTATACATTGTTACAAAAACACTCCCTGGTAGGCAATATAAATTAATAATCTACAAAAAATGTACAATGTAGCCACAAATCAGCAAGTGTTGAACTAAAAATGAGACGGTTCCTTAGCTTAGATTCCTGCTTTTTCATATAAAGATAGCAAGGGAATGAAGAAAAATTGATAATAAGAGTAAATTAGAAAGTTGCTTAAAATTGCATTCTCTATCTGAATCATAAATGAAAATAATGTGGGTTTAGTATCCCTTTAAACTCTTTAACACAAGATGCTAGGAAAGCCTAATTACAGGTAATGAATTAGACATAAAGTTAATTGTGTGAACCATACCTATGTTATCTAAATGAGATAGAAATCCTATAAAATATGTAAAGCACTAATAAATATATAATTAATGAATGCAAAGTTAGTGTATTTAGTGGAATGTTTATAGTAAAATTCTTGAAGGAAATGCAAGCAAACAGACAAAAACAAAATAATAATAATTGTAAATAATCTGTCAAAGTGAACTCATTATTATTAGATCTGACTGTTGAAACTCTGATAATTGCAACTAGACTGTATAGAGTCTGATATACGTTATGAAGTAGTAAAAATCAAGTAGCACAAATACTACTTTACAAAACACAGCAGAAGCAAACCCTATGGTTAAAAGAAAATATTATGTGCAGGATGAGTGTATTAACTGTAAATTGGTAAGACTTAAAGCAGTGGCAAACTGGCAATACATTATTCACATGCAAACCGCACTAAGGAGACTTCAATGTACCCTTCTATATAATATTTAAGAGTAGTTGTAAAGTGTCATAACTGCTGACCCTACTTTTATCAGATAAAAAACAGGCACCTCCAGTCTGTCTCTGACACCTTTCATGGCAGTTACCACTTCATCAGAAATTATCTATACTATAATCACGTGTAATGCATCCGTTGCCGTCGGCAGTTGTGCACACATCCTCAAAGGAATGTTGGCAGCGCGAGGCAGTCAACAGAATGTTGGCTGCGCGCGCAGCCAAAAGAATTCACCTGGATGCAGGGAAGCTGCATCCAGGTGGATTCCGAAAATGGCAGGGTGGATTCTTTCACCACCCTGCCATTTTCGGAATCCCCCGGGATGCAGCGAAGGTAAAAGGAGTCTTAAAAAATAATAATAATCGTCCACAATAAGTATAAAAAAAACAACTAACTGTCTGCAATAAGTAATAAAAAAACGAACCAACCACAATAAGTATTTAAAAAACAAAAACAAACGGCCCATAACAACTATTAAGAAGAAAATAAACTAACCGCCTACATGAAGTATTAAGAAAAAATATATATATATTAACCCCTAAATCCGCCAACCACAACATCACAAACTACCTAATACATCTATTAACCCCTAATCCGCCAACCCCCCACAACGCATTAAACCTAATTTACCTATTAACTTTTGAAACCGCCAACCCCCACAATGCAAAAAACTAATTTAATGACTAAGCCCCCTAATCTAACACCCCCTAAATTAACATATTATCATTTTTTTTTTTAAAAAACTACATTGCAATTAAAATAAATAAATAAAAATTACATTACATTAATCTAAAATTACAGAAAATAAAAAAGGCTAACATTACAAAAAATAATAACACTATCCAAAATAAAAAATAAATAAACCTATCCCTATGAAAATCAAAAAGCCCCCCAAATAAAAACACCCCCTAATCTAAGAATAAACTACCAATAGCCCTTCAAAGGGCTTTTTGTAGGGCATTGCCCTAAAGAAATCAGTTATTTTACATTAAAAATAAACAAAGTCCCCCTAACAGTAAAACACCCCCACCCACCAAACCCCCAAAATAAAAAGAATGAGTGTATTAACTGTAAATTGGTAAGGCTTAAAGCAGTGGCAATACATTATTCACATGCAAACCGCACTAAGGAGACTTCAATGTACCATTAACCCTTCTATATAATATTTAAGAGTAGTTGTAAAGTGTCATAACTGCTGACCCTACTTTTATCAGATAATAAACAGGCACGTCCAGTCTGTCACTGACACCTTTCATGGCAGTTACCACTTCATCAGAAATTATCTATACTATAATTGCGTGTAACGCATCCGTCACCGTCGGCAGTTGCGCACGCATCCTCAAAGGAATTTTGACAGTGCGAGGGAGCAGAATGTTGGCTGCACGCACAGCCAAAATAATTCACCTGGATGCAGGGAAGCTGCATCCAGGTGGATTCCAAAAATGGCAGGGTGGATTCTTTCACCACCCTGTCATTTTCAGAATCCACAGGGATGTAGAGAATCCACCGGGATGCAGCGAAGGCAAAAGGAGTATTAAAAAAAAAATAATCCCCTACAATAAGTATAAAAAAAACAACTAACCGTCTGCAATAAGTAATAAAAAAAAACGAACCACCCGCAAAAAGTATTTAAAAAAAAAAACGAACCACCCATATAAACTATTAAGAAAAAAATAAACTAACCCCCCACACGAAGTATTAAGAAAAAATATATATATATTAACCCCTAAATCTGCCAACCACAACATCGCAAACTACCTAATACATCTATTAACCCCTAATCCGCCAACCCCAACGCATTAAACCTAATTTACCTATTAACTCCGAAACCGCCAACCCCCACAATGCAAAAATCTAATTTACTGACTAAGCCCCCTAACCTAACACCCCCTAAGTTAACCCATTATCATTTAAAAAAAAACACATTACAATTAAAATAAATAAATAAAAATTACATTACATTAATCTAAAATTACAGAAAATAAAAAAGGCTAACATTACAAAAAATAATAAACAACACTATCCAAAATAAAAAAATGAAACCTATCCCTATGAAAATCAAAAATCCCCCCAAATAAAAACACCCCCTAATCTAAGAATAAACTACCAATAGCCCTTAAAAGGGCTTTTTGTAGGGCATTACCCTAAAGAAATCAGTTATTTTACATAAAAAACAAACAAACAAAGTCCCCCCCTAACAGTAAAACCCCCCACCCACTAAACCCCTAAAATAAAAAGGATGAGTGTATTAACTGTAAATTGGTAAGGCTTAAAGCAGTGGAAATACATTATTCACATGCAACCCGCACTAAGGAGACTTCAATGTACCATTAACCCTTCTATATAATTAGAGTAGTTGTAAAGTGTCATAACTGTTGACCCTACTTTTATCAGATAAAAAACAGGCACGTCCAGTCTTTCACTGACACCTTTCATGGCAGTTACTTCATCAGAAATTATCTATACTATAATTGTGTGTAACGCATCCGTCACCGTCGGCAGTTGTGCGCGCATCCTCAAAGGAATGTTGGCAGTGCGAGGCAGCCAACAGAATGTTGGCTGCACGCGCAGCCGAAAGAATTCAGCTGCATCCAGGTGGATTATTTCACCACCCTGCCATTTTCAGAATCCACCGGGATGCAGTGAATCCACTGAGATGCAGCGAAGGCAAAAGGAGTATTAAAAAAAAAAATAATTGCCCACAATAAGTATAAAAAAACAACTAACCATCTGCAATATGTAATAAAAAAATCAATCCGCCCGCAATAAGTATTTAAAAAAAAAAAAATAACCGTCCATACGAACTATTAAGAAAAAAATAAACTAATCGCCCACACAAAGTATTAAGAAATTTTTTTTAAAAATTATTAACCCCTAAATCCGCCAACCTCAACATTATCCAAAATAAAAAAATTAAACCTATCCCTATGAAAATCAAAAAGCCCCCCAAATAAAAACACCCCCTAATCTAAGAATAAACTGTACCAATATCCCGTAAAAGGGCTTTTTGTAGGGAATTGCCCTAAAGAAATCAGTTCTTTTACATTAAAATAAACAAAGTCCCCCCTAACAGTAAAACCCCCCACCCACCAAACCCCACCAAAATAAAAAAACCTAACACTAATAAACCTAAACTATACATTGCCCCTAAAGGGGCATTTGTATGGGCATTGCCCTTAAAAGGGCATTCAGCTCTTTTTCACTACCCTTAAAAGGGCATCCAGCTCTTTTGCAAATTGCCCAATAAACCCTAATCTAAAAAAACAAAAACCCTGATGACCGTCGCTGAGGATGGCCACATCTGGGAAGACTGCTGCCCTTGCTCTGCGCACATCTGGGAAGACCGCCACATCTAGGAAGACTGCTCTGGACCTCCACTCCGTGCCATCTCCGCTGTGGATGAAAATGATGGACCCGCCTGGAAGAAGACCTTCTCCGCCATACTTCTGAAACCGTGAGTACCTATTTGGGGCTTTAGTGTTAGGGTTTTTTTTTATTTTTGGGGTCTTAAGTTTTTTAGATAAGAGTTCATTGGGCAATTTCAAAAAGAGCTGAATGCCCTTTTAAGGGCAATGCCCATACAAATGCCCCTTTAGGGGAAATGGGTAGTTTAGGTTTAGTAGTGTTAGTTTTTTTTATTTTGGGGGGTTTGGTGGGTGGGGGGTTTTACTGTTAGGGGGGACTTTGTTTATTTTTATTTATTTTTTTTTCAAACTTTATTTATAGAAAAGAATCCAAGACATACAAAATAAATACAATCACATTGGTATACTAGGTTTCGATATCAACATATGCAGAATAAGACATATAAGGCAGTGATCGTGTTAAAAGGCCCGATACTGAAATGAAATCATCATGCAGAGTGGAATCCTCAAAATGACGATACAACAGAGTTTGTAAGGTCCCAGTCTTGCCAACGCACAAAGTCTGTCTATATTGGAAGGTTCCTTAGACAACAGTCCCCCTGAAATTAATGTGGAAATGTAATGTCTGCATTGGAAGTACGCAAACCTGTGGGTGCTGGGGAGATCATACTTCACCCGTAAGTCTTGAAAAGGTAGAATGTCAAAGGTCAAGGGATGCAGTAGTTGATAAAGTCTGGTCAGATTCGATTCTTGCCATATCTGAAATGCTTGTGTAGTATAACCAGGAAGGAAGTTGAGGTTACCCTGTATTGGGAGATATTTACTAGTAGATTTCTGCAATCCCCATAGTTTGCAAATCTTGGCCAAGGCTCTCAAAGGGTCCCTAAATAAGATATGATTTTGTACAAATATGGGTAATGATTTAAAATCCGCATGAGGCAAGAAAGCCAAGTGTAGCGGTTTGATGAAGTTAGACTAGGGACTGTGTAAAAGTCATTCCCTACCAGCCAATCCAGTATGAACCTAGAAAGAGCTGCCCAATTATACCACATGATATTAGGAAGACGGAGCCCACCCCCACTCACCGGGATTGACAGAGGAGTCTTACCTATCCTGTGTTTCTTACCCTGCCAAATAAAATTGCCAATGGAAGTCTGCAAGGAGGCAATGTCTTGCTGGGTAAGAAGCAAGGGCAACATCTGCAAGGGGTAAAGAAGCTTAGGCAGAGCAACCATCTTGAAAAGATGCACCCTTCCTGAAAGAGAAAGGGGGAGCTTCACCCAACTCAGCAACATTTGTTTAATATCTTGTACAATCCCACCAAGATTAAGAGAATATAGTTTATGAGGATTGACATGTATGCGAATGCCCAAGTATTTAAAGCATCCGTCATTAATTGTAAGACCAGTACCCACCAGATCTGTGTTACAGGAGTTCTGTAACCACGTGACTTCAGATTTGTTGATATTAATCTTATATCCTGAGAACTTGCCAAATTCCTCAATAATATCCAAGAGAGGGTGTAAATTGGCACCCGGGTCACCTATGAAGAGCAACAGATCGTCAGCATATAATGAAAGATGCTGCCGTCGGCTGTGTATGTCTAAACCCGCACAATGCTGTCTGATGTAGGATGCTAGGGGCTCGATGGCCAGATCAAAGAGGAGAGGAGAAAGGGGGCACCCCTGTCTTGTACCCCTCTGCAACGCAAAAGAGGGAGAAAGCCCTCCGTTTATTATGAGAGAAGCCTTGGGGGCCATGTACAATTGCTGCAAAAAGTTGGAAAAGTTACCCCGGATACCGAAGTGAGATAGTGATGTGTGTAAATGGTCCCACTCAATGCGATCAAACGCCTTTTCAGCGTCAAGCGCCAAAAGGCAAGCATCTGGCAGTTGAGAGGGGGATTGTGCATGTGCGTTGTACCAATAATGGGTCACCACACCAAGAGTTTTCCTGATGTTCAACACTGACGATCTGCCCTTTACAAAACCAGTTTGGTCGGCATGGACTATATGTGGTAAAACCGTTGCCAATCTATCCGCCAGGATCTTCGTCAAAAGTTTATAGTCTCCATTTAACAATGAAATGTGGCGATAAGATGAGGTAAGAGTGGGATCCCTATCGGGTTTCAATAAAAGACAGATGTTGGCTTCAGAGAATCTGTCATTTATTTGCTCAGTGCCTGCCAGGTACGCAGAGTATAGGGAAGATAGGACAGGGGCCAGTTCTTCATCCAGTATTTTAAAATATTCGGCGGGTAGCCCGTCAGGGCCCGCCGCCTTGCCCAGCTTGTTCTGCCGAATGGCCTTAAGAACCTCTTGAGGAAGTATCCTAGAGTTCAAGAGGGAGGTCTGGTCCTCCATAAGAGTAGGGAGTTGCACTGCATCCCAAAACTTGTGTTTTGCTTCTGAATGAATTAATTGTTTAGAATATAGGGAAGTATAATAATCTACAAATTCGGCCATGATGTCTTTAGAATCGACAGTTATGGTACCCTTGGATTTAATGGCTAGGATCTGGGACTTAGGCTTGTAAGAGTGAACCAACTTGGCGAGTAACCTGCCAGCCTTATTACCATGCCAATAATAATGCCCCTGCCTGTGGATATTGATTTTATTGTCTTGTTGAGCGAGGTATGTATCCCTAGTTTGTTTAAGGTCATAGTACGCTTTCCTAGTCAGCAATGTAGGGGTAGATAGATAGTTATTATAAGCCTCAGTGAGTTGAGAAAGAAGAGCCCCATCCACCCTCTTAAGCTGCTTGTTATGATGCGCTGTGAAAGAGGTTATGTGGCCCCTCATCACCGCTTTGGAGGCATGCCAAAATAGATCTGGAGCACTTGAGTGGGAAGCATTGTCCGACGCGTAGTGTGTCCAGGAGGCTTTTAAATGGCGACGAAACTCAATATTATTATAGAGGTGAAGAGGGAATCTCCAAGTATTATTTTGAGGCTTAGGAAGCTGAGGCTGAAGGAATAAGGTAACTGGGGCATGGTCTGAAATAGTAACTTGACCTATACCTATGAACGAGATCTGTAGCGTGATACTTGGTGCAGTCAGAAAGTAGTCAATACGTGACATGGTATGATGCGTTTTAGAAAGGCAAGTGAAATCTCTCTCAACAGGGTTTCTAGCTCTCCACACATCTACCAGGTTCAAAGTTTCTTTAAAGGAGCCAATAAGGGATACCTCCCGCTTATATCTAGACATATTTATCTTCAAAGCTTTTGCGACAGAAGGGTCTCTAAACCTATCTAGGGGAAGAGCCTGAGCAAAGTTAAAATCACCTCCCATAATTATAGGAGCGTTATATGTGGTCAATGTGGCTAAAAGGTTCGTCCAGAAGTCAGGGTCATATGCATTAGGGCCATAAACATTGCATAGGGTGTATGTGGAAGTGTCAGTTTGAATTAAGGCAATTATAAATCTCCCCTTCTTGTCTATCTCTACCTTAGAAAAAGCAACTGCCAAACCTTTGCGCACTAGGACTGCAACCCCCCTTTTCCTACCCTCTGTGGGGGAGCTTATAACCTGTCCAACCCAGCGTATTTTTAATTTCTCATGTTCCTCAGCTGTTAGTTTCGTCTCTTGGAGTAAAGCTATGTCAGCCCTTAGTGAGTCTAAATGGTGAAGAATCATGCTCCTCTTTGCCGGGGATGTGATGCCCCCTACATTCCAAGCAATAACTTTAATGGGAGGTGACATATCTAAAGCTTATAATGGTAATACATGTATGTGCTGTGTAGTTTTGACTTACGTTTATATGATGACAGTGTTTAGCCTTCGTTGGTTGGCAGTGTGGCGGAGGGGAGGGAGCCAGAGGCCCCCAGGCATAGAGTCCACAGCAGCTATGGAGGAAGCGAGAACATAAAATGGCATTAGTATTATGCTGAGGCCGAAGTTTTCCAACCACAGCTGTATAAACAGTACAAGATATTTTCAACATTCCAGAGTTTAAAATAACCTCAAGAGGCTTAGCATAGATCAAGACAATGGAGTCAGATATACAATGATTAGATTTTCTGTATTGGGACCAACAATTACCAAACACGATTGTATTTGTATTGAAAAATATGTTCAGCATTTCAAGGAGTGGCTCTACTTCAAGGGGTGTAGCACAGGGTAGAAGAGAGGGAACAGACAAACAATGGCCAGGCAAAGTTTGAGGTGGGAGAATACATAGCATACATTCAGGAACAATACCCCTGGAACAGAGCAGCTCTGCAACACCAACAGCAGTGGACCATAGGAGATGGAAGGCAGACAGGGGATCGCCATCCAAAGGTGCTAGATGCAAGTCAAGGGCCAAACATGCAGGAAAGGGGGTGGGAAACCTAGAATGAGTAGGGGCTCTACCGATAACATACCTGTCAGAACCATGGGTTATGCGACGTGGGGGGTATTGCATAGTCTTAATAAGGTGGGGTGTGTAGGAGCTGGGACTAAAGCAAACATTGAGAGTACTAAGAAAACAAACCATATGAACAACCATACTTATTATGAAATCTATGTCACCTATGTAGGCCGGAGAGGAGACACTGCAACACCTGCAAACGTCAATGATGTAAGAGAGTATTTCAGACAGAGGCAAGTGCTCAACATCAGAAGGGAACTCGGCGTCCAAGTGCCCCCCTCCAAGCCCCACAGGCACACACACCAACTGAGAACTATTAACCACAAACATGGTCTCTGCAAGATAGGGACCAAACATGTCATAAGATACGTTTTATGTAAAAAAAGAGAACATTGATTCTTGTTAGTCTTATCAACCATTATCCTGCCTTCGCTCTGTAGACAGAAATGCTTGCACTGCTGCAGGCGAGGTGAAAGTTTTTGGACCTGAAAGGGTCTGGATCTTAAGGGTAGCTGGAAACATAAGAGCAAATTTACGCCCCTGTTCATGCAAGGTGGAACAGAGTGAGGCAAAGTCCCTGCGTCTCTTAGTGACTTCCACCAAAAAATCTTGAAACAACAAGAGGCGGTGATCTTCATAAATGACTTCTTTAGCCATTCTGTATGCTCTGAGAATGGCAAGCTTGTCCCGGAAATTCAAACACTTAAAGATTACTTGACGTGGTTTTTCCCTGGAGTTGTCCAGATATCTGTTAGGGCCAATGCGGTGTGATCTCTCAATATCCAGTGGGAGGCAATCCAAAGGCATGCCCAAGAGCTTTGGAAGGGTTGAGGCGGCAAAGTCCAATAGATCTTTATCCTTGATAGATTCAGGAACACCTACAATTCGCAGGTTGTTTCGTCTACTGTGGTTTTCTAAATCTTCTACTTTGTCCATTAACTGTTGATTTTGTTTCAGCAAGTGCTTCAATGAAATATCTGATTCTTGCTGCCTATCATCAACCCCCGAAGTTCTCTGTTCTGCACCAGACATACGTGTAGAAAAGAGTCTCACCTCACTGGTCAAAGTATCAACACCAGCCTGCAAGCTGTCCATCTTTGGTAAGAAAAATGCTTTAAGTTCTTGCAAGAGTGAGGAGTGGTCACCAGGTGAATTGTTTTCAATATCTGCAAGTGAGGTGTTTGCCTGAGATTCAATAAGGATTTTGTGCCTCTTGTCCTGATTTTTTGATCTTTGACTCATGGTGCTACTTGAAGGCGAAGGCAGCCTGTGAAAATACTCGTCCACTTTCATAGAACAAATTGTACAAGAGGACTAGTATTGCAGGAACGTTATGCATAAACCACAAAGTGACACTGAAATTCTGTGAGATGCAACGGCCCCTCAGGCTGTGAACGAGCAAGATGAGTAAGAAACAAACAAGCAAGCTGTATTTACCACAAGAGCATTCCTCTTGCCCCGTAGGCTCCCTTCCCCTCTTATCTCACACTAGAATTGTTAGTCCCAGGTGTAATAGGATAAGTTCACTGAGGTAGCCATGAAGCAGTAAAGTGTCAGGCAGATTATTCAGTTAGAAGTTATGGGCCTCGAGTACGCTCACAAGATCACATGAGACAGATGTAAAAAATTTAGCTATACCAGCTACGCAGCAAATAATAGAGAAACTCTGCCCCACTCTGAAAACATAGACCCTAGATATAGTCCTGGGAACATTTTTTTTAGCTATACCAGCTATGCAATAGAGCAGAATGTTCCATATGTCTAGCCCCTGTGCGGTTATAGATTGCTGAGTTTGTTCACAGCTCCAACGCTGCAGCTCTCTGTCCCAGGCCCCCAGTTATCTACCAACTTGTGTCTTGATATGTTTGCTTTTTTTTTTATTTACTTGCTCTCCCTTCCAAGATGAAGTGAAGCAGGCCGGATTACTTAAATGCAGTCAATTGCTATCAGCATTGCTTCTAATTGAGTTAATCATTTAGCCCACAATGTCCCTTCAGGGTGCGTGTTACCTGAGTACCGCTTATTATTGTCCCCTTTTCAGCTGCCACAAAGACAGTTAATCCGGCAGGATCGGTATCCTATAGCGTTGCCGATATATTCCTTAGGCTGTATGATTCTGCAGCTCCGTCCGGGCTGTGACGGGTATGGAGGTAGGGAGCCCGCGAGGTCCGTTAGGTGCGCAGCGTGGCGCAGATAGAAATGCCTTCCGAGGCAAGGGCGATTTTCGGCCCTTCACGATCTATTCCTGGCCGGTTGGGGTCCTATTACATCTACCCAACAAGGCGGTAACGTGGGATAAGGCAGCCGGCAGCAGAAAATGGGATATATTCAGAGTTAAATTGCGGAGCTCTTCTCTTCTGCTGCCAGCCGCTAGCTCCGCCCACCGGAAGTCCCGACTTTGTTTATTTTTAATGTAAAAAGCTTATTTCTTTAGGGCAATGCCCTACAAAAAGCCCCTTTAAGGGCTATTGGTAGTTTAGTATTAGATTAGGTGGTGTTTTTATTTGGGGTGGTATTTTTATAAGGGTTTTAGTTTAAGTTTATTTTTTTATTTTGGATAGCTTTGTTTATTTTTTTCTGTATTTTTACTTTTTTATTTTTTGTAGCTTGGGGGAGTTACATTTTTAACACAATGGGGCCCATTTATCAAGCTTCGAACGGAGCTTGAAGCGCCGTGTTTCTGGCGAGTTTTCAGACTCACCAGAAACAGCAGTTATGAAGCAGCGGTCTAAAGACTACTGCTCCATAACCCTGTCCGTCTGCTCTGATGGGGCAGACAGGAATCACCGGAAATCAACCCGATCGTGAGTCAGCAGGGGGCGGCGTTGCACCAGTAGCTCTTGTGAGCTGCTGGTGCAATGCTGAATACGGAGAGTGTATTGCTCTCCGCATTCAGCAAGGTCTTGCGGACCTGATCCGCACTGTCGGATCAGGTCCGCAAGACCTTTGATAAATAGGCCCCATAGACTGCCCTCTGGGCAGGATTATCAACTAGTAGAACATAAAAGAAAATATATTACTATTATTAGTATTGAAATCTAATGTAAAGAGTTTAGTCTGGAGTTTCTTCAGTTTATTTTAAAACGTGTTATCTCTCATGGGCCACGTTACAGAAAATTGCTGAAGATATGACAAATAAATGGTAGTTATAACTGTATATTTACTATATATTTATTTCTCTCTGTGCTTACAATTTCTGCACATTTGCTTTTAGGTAACTTTTATGTCTAATGTTTTGTGCAGTTCTCTGTAACAACATTAAAGATATTATGATGTTACCTTTAGGCTGTTATTGTTTATTCTGGATATATTGGTTTTATTTTACATTGCAGCAGCTGTAGTTTAAGGAGTCTTTCTTCTTGAGTTTATATGTTTGTCTGTTCAGCCCTACTAACATTGTTCTCTAAAGATGAAATTCATTCAATGGTATTCTCAGAGCCATCCATGTTAGCGATCAAATAATCAAGCAGGTTCAACAAATATTTGTAAGCAAGAAAACCTAGAGGCAAATGTGAAATGTAATGATATAATAAAATGCTAGAATTTATGCAGAAAAACAAAAAGTTATTCAAGGACATACTGAAGTTTTATATTTCATTTGTGCATTAGAAAAAAAAAGTTATGTGCTTTGTACAGTTTTTTGGAGTTAAAAGCGTGCGCTTCAGAAAAAAAAAGGGGAAAACATTATCATTAAATGTTATCGCTAAGAATTTCTGAACACTGATGCATGAAAGAGCTGTACGGCTGTATCAGCATGTTCTGGAGAATTTCAGCATTTTTGGGAAATCTAATTTTAAGGTAAATTCAATATGGGTAATTATTGTAAGGCCAATGGCAGGCATGGAAATGTATATCTTGTATCAGCAAATATAGAGGTGAATAATATGTATACTAATCACAGATGACTATAGTATGTTATTCTTTGAGAGCTGAATTTAATTGTTCACTCTTATCAAAATGACGCTCAGATCTTATGCAGTATAAAAAATATTCTGGGTGTCATTTTAATATGTAAAAGTAAAAAACGTTTATATAAAAAACAAAACAAAAACATAAGTGCGCACTAAAGCAGTAAAAATACTTTGGGGTAAATGTATTAAGTATTCTTTGTCTATCTTCTCCTTTAATGTGCCCTAATAGATAGATTTATCACAAATGCAGATGAGCAAATAACACACTGTTTTATTTAACTCCTTACTGGTCACATACCATGAAAGCTTTTTGCCTACTTGTATGTGATACCAGGCTTTACATCTTCATGCTTCACATCTATATAATCATTTTCATATTTCAGCCTACTTGGACCCACCATAATTATTTTTGTTATGTTTCTATTATCGACAAAGCAACAGCCATCATCAGCTGCCTTTAAACATGTCGCCTACCAAAAACATTGGAACATATTTGCGTATTAAAGCATATATTTACGGCATATTATTAGTGTATTATTGACTACTAAATTTAGTCAAAAAAAAAGGTAATTCTATTCTATCAACATAACATAATCTCCTTCTCTGTCTCACAAGTCTCAATTTCATGAGAGTATATAAACAGCGCTGTATACAGCAAATATAAACTAGAAATACACAATGTGAAAAAAAACCCCACTTTATTTTACTGACAGACCATGTCTTAGAACATTTAAAAAGATATAACTAATACCTATTCACAAAGCAATAGTATTAAATGTTGCTAATGTATATAGTCCTAACACATAGGTTAAAAAACTATTTGCACAATGGAGGGCAAATTAAAGTTTTTGAGATAAAATGGAGCACTATTGTCCCCACTTTCATACAATGTACAAATTTACAACATACAAATATGCAGTAATAAATCACAAGTATAAAAACCTTTTAAAAAAACTAAAAATCATATAGTACTCTGATAAATGAAGAGCGAGAGAAACTGCAAACATTTGCCTGGCCAGACTCTGTGTATACATTACCACTACTAGTTTCAGGGACATGCCCCTTTCTCAGGTGTCGTATTGTAGTTGTTCAGATATGCTACATAATCCAAAATGTTACCCTCATTCTTATTTCAAATAAAAATCAAATGTGTAAATCAGTTATAGATAGATTTTACTGCCAATAACCCCCAACTCAAGAGGAATTGATAAACCTAGGGTGGGGTTGCCAAAGTGTATCAGGTATAATCTTTATCCTCTTTCTCTATATACATAAATTTATATAATTGCTTAGAATCATGTGCATGACTCACAACAAAGGAATGCAGTATAGAGTCTATTGATTCCAAGAGAGGCTTCAATAAGGAGCTTAAACCCAAAATTAAAACCCTACCTTTCAACAGTTCTAAGGACATATGGACAATTGAAATGAGGTGAAAGAATAGGTGGGTTCTGAATGAATGTAAACAAATATATTTAGACATCAATAAAACCTATCTCCAGTTATCATCCAAATGGTCCTTTTGCTGGAAGTATAACATAAGCATTGCCATGCTAGAAATATTATAGTTTTTATTAGTACACTATAGTGTACATTACTAAACATAGGATCATTTGCACAGTTTTTAAGGAATGCAAGTTTTATTTCTAAATTAAGATCATGGTGCACTGAATGTATATTTAATGAATAAGGAATGAGGCTTTTTCTGGTGTTTTAATTTTTACTATTACCTTAATGAGAAGCTTAAATGTAATTAAATTAATGTAACCAAATTGCAATTGATGCTGGTGACACAGAAAAATGAATGTAACTTTGATTATATAGTAATTTTATTAGATTATGTTTTACTTATAAACAACCAAAAGGTTACAAAGTGATAAACACAGGTTACATTCTATGTTACTGTATAAAAACACTGAAACTGTATCAATTGAAGATGCATAGAGATATATGGATGATGATGATTAATAGAGAGCTTAATATCAAAGAAAATAGTCTCCTGTGCAATAAAGATAAAGTGAAAAAAACCAGCTTATAGGCAGGTTGGAGTATATGGTTATTTAGAGAGGTATGGCAAAACTTAAAAAAAGCATGACTGTGTAAAGGAGGTGTGTTGGGTTATTAGAACACGAGAAAAAACAATCTTCCCTTCAACACACAGCTGTGAAGTAACTAACAAGAACTGTCACCTTATTCAAACCACAACAAATAGTATAGATCATCACAAATTCATAAAATATCAATGTAGATGAGATGACTAGTAACAGTAATTTATATATACTACAAAATACAATGTAATTGATCAGTCCTTCCTCCACGAGACAGAAGTTACATATGCTGAAAGATTGAAGGGTTTGGAGCAAGTGTCAAGGGCTGCAGACAGATCAAGAAGTATTAACAAAGATAAGTGGCATTTTGATTTTGCTGTAATTAGGTCATTAGTAACCTTAATGAATACAGTTTCTATGGAATGTTGTGGGGGAAATCCAGATTGCAATGGATCAAGGAGGAAATGTGATAAACGTGTATATACAAGACTTTTCAGAAGTTTTGAGGTGAAGGGGAGTAGGGAAATAGGGCAGTAGTTGGATGGGGATGACTAATCAAGAGAAGATTTTTTGAGGACAGTTATTGTGAGGGGATAGGATCAAGGGGATCAAGTTAGTGAAGGGAGAGGAGGATATTAGAGCAGAAACTTCTTCCTCAGTAGCAGGGCTGGACTGGGAAATCAGACAGGCCCTAGAAATTTGTATGGTCTGGCCCAGCCCCGCCCCACCCCCTCCGACTATTTCACACCTCAGCTACAACCTCACCTCACTAGCTAATAGAACATTCTTATAAGACTACTGTACACAAAACTAAGCACAGCAGTTGGCATATACAGTCACTTACCTAGCTGTCTCAAACTCTAACAAGTTGCCAGCACCACTCCAGAATCCAGATCACAAGCCCCACGTCCCCTCCAGCCCCCTGAGCCCATGATCAAGGAGCTGCCTCTGGAGCAAATGTGATGAATAATGGGGGCCTGGGTGGGAAGCCATCCGAGCAAGCATGTGGGTGGGGGAGCTGGAGTCAAAGAGTAAAGGCATCGCTATGTTGCTGCTTGGTGGTGTGGTGTCACCCCCTCCCTGAACTTATCGCCTTGTGCGGTCCACGCCTCCCAGTGACACAACTGCCCACTCCCACATGATGTCACTCACAGTGCACGCACGGTCCATTTGTGTATATTATTAAACAGCTGCTCAGCAAAAGAAGTGGCCTACAGGTTCTCAGTGTGGGCAGGGCTAAGGGAACCGGCTGAGCACTGACTTGCCCTTTGCGCAGAATACATAGTTAGAAGCGGTGCGTGCACGGTTTGTGAGCATGCACGTCCCTCACAACTGTGCTTTGCTGCTCTCCACACACTGCACCTGCCCCTGACGGCCCACCGGCTGCCGGCCCACCGGGATGTTTCCCGGTAGTTCGGCGGCCCAATCAGGCCCTGCTCAGTAGCGGAATTCTTGCTCTATCTTGTGTAAAACAACTATTATAATATCACTAAAAATATATATTTCCACAAAAGAATATATTTACAAGGAAGCATGAGGATCCCATGTCATACTTTTGTATTTTTCAATCTAAAATTAAAAGGAGCCAACTAACTGTATTTAAAAATGGCTCCTGATTTACTGAATAAATGGCCTTAATAATGTTAAGACGAGAAGAGAGACAGATGCGCCACATGGCCCAATATTGTTTGTACCACACAAAATAAAGGATCAAGTTGTATTATATTGAACTCACAATCTGAGAAGCACTCCTATTAGTGCAGTAGGAGCAGTCTGGGATCTATGACAGTCACCCAGACTGCTCCTACTGCACTAATTGGAGTGCTTCTCAGATTGTGAGTTCAATATAATACAACTTGATCATTTATTTTGTGTGGTACAAACAATATTGGGCCATGTGGCGCATCTGTCTCTCTTCTCGTCTATAGATTATCCTTATAGGGTCCAGGCCGGGTCCTCTACAGATTGCTGCCTTGAACTCCTTCAAGTCCATCTTCTCAATTCCTTGTTATCCACTCATTTATTGTATATTTGCTCCTATATAACTGGACTTCATATGCACTAACTATGTTAACAATTCTATGAGTCACATTGATCTGCTTTGTATTTTTCAGCTTTATATACACTTTTCATTAATTCAATATATATACTATATAGCTACCGGAAACTTATTTTCACCATTGTATTCCCATTGCATATTTAAGTATTTATACTAATTATCATTTCTAAGGGCGCCCCCTATCTTATAGACTTAATAATGTTAACTAGTAACATCTTTAATGTTAATGATCCTATCGAATCCAACGAAAACCATAATTACATTACAAAACTATCCATTATTCTTGTTGGAAGGGTTTGCTTGTTTTTTTTTATAAAAAAATCTCATCTATTGAAAATATATGCAATTATTTCATCTTCATATTGCAAAAACATTAAAATTATAATGACTGAATAAAACTAATGGTGTTTTAATATTTGTCTTTCAACCCAAAGTAATGGATTTGATACAACATGAAGAGTCCACAAAATCACCTAGGTATATTCTATCTCTATTTGACATAACAAGTTAAATACTATATGCAATATGTTTTTTCCTAGAATGCAAATCTTAGTAAGTGTACAGTTAGCAATGTGTATTTAAATTAACAAGGAATGAAGATTTATATCTATGTTTTTGTCTATACTACAAGGAATAGTCCAGTCAAAATTAAACTTTCATGATTCAGATAGAGCATGCAATTTTAAGCAACTTTCTAATTTACTCCAATTATCAATTTTTCTTTATTCTCTTGGTATCTTTATTTGAATGTAAGCTTAGGAGCCAGCCCATTTTTTGTTTACCACCTGGGTAGTGCTTGCTGATTGGTGGCTACATTTAAACACCAATCAGAAACTGCTACCTAGGTGTTGAGCCAAAAATGGGCCGGCTCCCATGCATACATTCCTGCTTTTTTCAAATAAAGATACCACGAGAATTAGAAAGTTGCTTAAAATTGCCTGCTATATCTGAATCATGAAAGTTTAATTTTGACTAGACTATTCCTTTTACATTACCAGCTAATGTCTGCTATGTTGCATGTGTTCCTAGAAATCTATCCTCCATTTGTCTAAGTTCCATCTTTTGTTTATCATCTTTTCTGATTCATTTATATTAGTTTTGAACATATTTTGGTTCAGTTATTGTGTGGTATTTAAACTGTCTAGGGGGAATTATTAACATGTTATTTCTCATTTTTTCGCGCATGTTCGCACACACAGTTTCCTTTATTGCTGATTTGCGCTTCACAGAAACATTTTCCATGATTGTGGTCTCCGATCTCAGAGTTCATTTTTCAGTGTCCATGCTGTTGTTTAAGTAGTGAAACACAAAAAATAAAGTTGTTTTAAAAACAACCTAAATAAATTCAAATGAACAGTTGCACCCATATATACAATATCTAATAAAAAACTATATTTTTTAAAAAAGTCATAAAAGTTAAAAGGTACATGGTATATGACAAGGTATTTGAATGGAAAGGGCTGTGCTGAGACACAGATGTCGCTTCTTGCTCTGCCCCCCTGGAGAAGTGATCAGTGCTGCTATGTTGCATGTGTTCCTAGAAATCTATCCTCCATTTGTCTAAGTTCCATCTTTTGTTTATCATCTTTTCTGATTAATTTATATTAGTTTTGAACATATTTTGGTTCAGTTATTTTGTGGTATTTAAACTGTCTAGGGGAAATTGTTAACATGTTATTTCTCATTTTTTTTTCGCACATGTTCACACACACAGTTTCCTTTATTATTGATTTGCGCTTCACAGAAACATTTTCCATGAATGTGGTCTCCAATCTCAGAGTTCATTTTTTAATTGTCCCTGATGTTGTTTAAGTAGTAAACCCCATTTATTTAGGGACTGCAAATTGAGAAAAACATCAGACAATTATATTAATTATTTTTGGAACCACTTTTACAACTTATGGGTTATCTACATTTATTTTGAGTACACCTCTGAGGTTTATTGTATACTGTCATTAGCACTGTCTCTGTACTACAAGTAAATAATGTCTCTTGGTTTATATACCTTATCATTTCTCCTTTTATGCAGCCAGTTGAGCATGCATCCTCAAAGGAATGTTGGCTGCGTGAGGCAGCCAAAATAATCCACCTGGATGCAGCAAAGCTGGCAGGGTGGTGAAAGAATCCAAATTAGGTGGATTCTTTAACCACCCTGCCATAGCCATTTTCGGAATCCACCTGGATGCAGCGTAGGCAAACAAAGCCTAAAAAAAACAAAAAAAACCCACGCAACCACCCACACGAAATAACAAAAAAACATGTAATCGCCTGCACGAAATAGCAAAAAAACCCTAACCTCCCGCACAAAGTATTAATAAACACCAATACCGCCCACTCCCACATCGCAAAATAATAATGTAATTAACCCCTAATCAGCAAATTAAACAATGCAAATAACATAATTAAAATATTAACCCCTAAACCGCCAACCCCCCACATTGCAATATACCTAATTAACCAATTAACATCTAAACCGCCAAACCCCCACATCGCAATAAACCTAATTAACCTATTAACTCCTAAACCACCAACCCCCCCACCATGCAAATAACTAATTTAATTACTAAGCCCCCTAACCTAACACCCCATAAATTAACCCCAATACAAAGTTACAATTAAAATAATAAAACTTAACATTCAATTACAAAAAAATTAATCTAAAACTACAAAAAATAAAAAACTCTAAAATTACAGAAAAAAATAAACAAAATTATCAAAAATAAATGAAATTAAACCTAATCCCTATGAAAATAAAAAAGCCCCCCTAAAATAAAAACACCCCCTAATCTAAACTAAACTACCAATAGCCCTTAAAATGGCCTTTTGTAGGGCATTGTCCTAATATAAACAGCTCTTTTTCATTTAAAAAATACTAAGTCACCCCAATAGTAAAAACCCCCCACCCACCAAACCCCCCAAAATAAAAAACCTAACACTAAAATAACCTAAACTACCCATTGCTCCTAAAGGGGCATTTGTATGGGCATTCAGCTCTTTTACAAGCCCATTAAATCCCTAATCTTAAAAATAAAAAAAAATAAAAAAAATAAAAAAAGAGCCTAAGACTAAGCCCCAAATAGGTACACACCATTCCTGAAGTCCGGCGGAAAAGGTCTTCTACCAGGTGGCTCCATCATCTTCTATCTTCATCTGGAGCGAAGGCAGCACAGAGCAGAGGTGTGGAGCTTGGCTTCCACAATGCACGGATCCTCAGCGGCAGTTCTCAGCGGCGGTTCTGAGCGGCGGTCTTCAGCAGCGGTCATCCTCAGCAGCGTGGAGGCTCCTTTTCATGTGATCGTCTGTCGCACAGTGAACATTGATTGCAAGGTACCCCATATTTATTTGAGTACCTTGCATTCCTATTGGCTGAAATTTTGAAATCAGCCAATAGGACGAGAGCTACTGAAATCTTATTGGCTGATTTGAACAGCCAATAGGATTTAAGTAGCTCTAATCATATTGGCTAATTCAAACATTTCCCCAAATTGATTGTGGTACCTTCCATTACATTTTTAGTGTACACCGGAGATCGGATGAAGAGGAGCCTCCACGCCTCTGAGGATTGCCGCCACTGAGGCCCACCGTTCTGGATCCTAGCATTGGGGAAGACCGCTCTGCACCTTTGTGCCGCCTTCACACAGGATGAAGATAGAAGATGATAGAGCTGCCTGGAAGAAGACCTTCTCCGCCGGACTTCAGGAACGGTGAGTACCTATTTGGGGCATATTTTTTTTTTTTTTAAGATTAGGGATTTAATGGGCTGTAAATGAGCTGATATGTTTTTTTAGTGTTAGGTTTTTTATTTTGGGGGGGTTGGTTGTGTGGGGAGTTTTACTGTTAGGGGTTAATTGGTAATTTTTTTAAGTAAAAGAGCTGTTTAACTTAGGGCAATGCCCTACAAATGCCCTTTTAAGGCCTTTTGGCAGTTTAGTATTAGGGGTGTTTTATTTTGGGGGGATTTTTTATTTTTATAGGGGTATTAGTTTAGGATTATTTTTATTATTTTGGATAGCTTTGTTTATTTTTTGCTGTATTTTATTTTTAGTAAAATTAGCTTGGGGGTTTGTATTTTTTAAACATAGCTTATCCTCTGGGCAGGCTTACCACCTAGTGAGTAATAATCAAGTTCAGGAATTTTCACTTTTTTCTCAAAACAGTATTCATAGCTGATTACTGTACTAAGGGCTGGATGATCTAAACATTGTCGGATCAGTCGTGATTTTTCTCACCTACCATCACATGGGCTGCCCTAATGGAATTATCTTTAAAAAGAAGCAGTTCCTGAGAATGGTGAGATCTCCCCTAAAGAAAGTAATGGAGCTTGCTGCAAAAGGAAACTTGCTGTGTAGAGCGAAATTAGCAGTGAGAAGAGGACACACTTTAAAAGCTAAATTCTGATTAAAAAACAAATCACATTGCACTGCTTTCTGTGTATAGCATCTTACAATCATCGCTATTTTCATATGCTTGTGCTATATTTTAGGCTATTAAGTATTTTGCGTATTTTGTCACAACCTCTTAAACTCACCTTACTTTTGTATTCATGAACTTCACACATTCCTAAAGACTCTCTCTCCCCCTTGCAACTCATCACACTACTCACTACTGCAAATCCGCATCTCATCTCATGTCACTCTCCCTCTTACTCATACTAGCTGCTGGCGACATCTCCCCTAATCCTGGTCCCCCACATTTTCCTTGCCCTGCACACCCATGTGTACCCTTCAATTGACTTCAAACAAAACTCTGGTAACCCTAATCTCATTCCTTCTGCATCTAAAGCCACCACCACCTTCACTTGCACACTTTGGAACTCTCGCTCTGTTTGCAACAAGCTCACTTCTATCCATGACCTCTTCATCTCCTACCCTCTCAATCTTCTGGCTCTCACAGAAACCTGGCTCTCTCCTTCAGACACTGCTTCCTCTGCTGCACTGTCACATGGGGGTCTCCACTTGAGCTACACTCCTAGGTCTGACAATAGACAAAGAGGTGGTGTTGGTATTTTACTTTCCTCTCGTTGCACCTTAACAAATACAGCCCTAAAATACAGCCCTTCTCTTCGCTCAAATTTTCTTAATTTGAAACACACATGGTTTGCTTATTTTCTCCCCTCTCTTTACGTGTTGCAGTCATATACTGCCCCCCTGGATCCGCAGCTCTATCTCTAGATCACTTTGCCACCTGGCTACCTTACTTCCTTTCCTCGGATACCCCTGCTCTCATTCTCGGTGACTTCAACCTCTATGTTGATAATCCTGCCTCCTCTGCAAAACAATTTCTGCAACTCACTTCCTCTTTTGGCCTGTCACAATGGACTGACTCACTCACTCACAAAGATGGTCGCTCCCTTGATCTGATTTTCAGCTATCGATGCACTATCTCAAACTTCACAAACTCACCTTTTCCTCGTTCTGAACACCACCTCCTCACTTGTAACATCACCTCCCTTAAAAACAACTCTCCTCTTTCTACCCCTCAGACTAAACTTCACAGAAGTATCAAGGCACTAGATCAGCAACAGCTCGCTAGCTCTCTTGAACCTCTTCTCTCTTCTATCCCCTCTTTTTCCTGTCCTGATGAATCTATCTGCCAATATAACTCCACCCATACATCGGTCCTTGATAATCTGGCCCCACCTACCATAGCTCGGAAAACATACACTCATCCTCAGCCCTGGCATACTCCTCTGACACGGTACCTACGTATATGTTCCAGTACTGCTAAGTGACACTGGAGGAAATCTCGGAGTTCTGCTGACTTTCTTCACTATAAATTCAACTTGAACTCTTACTATTTTGCCCTTAATCTATATAAGCAACATTACTTCTCCACTCCTATCTCTACTCTTTCTTCAAACCCAAAGCGTCTGTTCTCCACATTCAATACTCTTCTCCGCCCCCACCTCCCAACACAACTTTTCTCTCAGCTCAAGATTTTGCAAGCTACTTCAACAACAACATTGACTCCATCAGAAATGAAATCAGCTCTCAGCACACTACTGGTCTCCCACCCTCTCAAAAGCTCACGATCATCCAAAACCCACATAGCCATAAATTTAGCTCTTTTGCCCCTGTTACAGAGGAAGAAATTTTTGCCCTTATACTATCCTCTCACCTCACTACCTGTCCCCTCGACCCCATCCCCTCACAACTACTTCCCTCCATCTCTTCTACCCTTACCCCTAAACTCACACACATCTTCAACCTCTCCCTCAGCACTGGTATAGTTCCCACATCTCTTAAACATGCACTAGTCCCGCCTATCCTCAAAACAAACAAAAAAAAAACTTCTCTCAATCCAACCTCCACATCCAACTACCAACCTATTTCCCTACTCCCTCTTGCCTCAAAGCTTCTTGAAAAACTAGTATATGCACGTCTATCCCATTTCCTTACATTAAACTCCCTCCTTGATCCACTGCAATCTGGGTTTCACCCCCTTCAGTCAACAGAAACAGCAATTGTTAAGGTTACCAACGACCTACTTACATCAAAATCCAAAGGCCTCTTCTCTCTACTTATCCTCATTGATCTGTCTGCAGCCTTTGATACTGTGGACCACCCTCTTTTGTTCCATACCCTCCAATCCTTTGGCATCTGCGACATGGCTCTCTCTTGGTTCTCTTCCTATCTGTCTAACCGTACCTTTAGTGTAGCCTGCTCTGGGGCATCCTCTGCCCCGTTACTGCTTTCTGTTGGGGTACCGCAAGGCTCTGTCCTCGGTCCCCTTCTCTTCTCAATCTACACTTCCTCATTAGGTTCCTTAATAAAGTCCCACGGGTTTCACTATCATCTGTATGCCAACGATACCCAAATCTACCTCTCTACATCAGAACTATCTCCTTCCTTGCTAACCCGTTTCACTAACTGTCTCTCTCATATCTCATCTTGGATGTCCTCTCACTAGGTCAAGCTAAATCTCTCCAAAACTGAGCTACTTATTGTCCAAAATCTCCACACCCCATGTCCCTATAACTGTTGATAACTCCATCATTACCCCAACCTCACATGCCCGATATCTTGGGGTCACACTTGACCCAGATCTTTCTTTCACTCCTCACATTCAGTCCTTGGCTAAAGCCTGCAGCTTCCACCTTAAAAACATCGCTAAAATAAGACATTCCTTACACAAGACACAACTAAGATTTTAATCCACTCTCTCATCCTTTCCCACCTCGACTACTGCAACTCCATCCTCTCTGGTCTCCCTAGCTGCTGCCTAGCTCCTTTACAATCCATAATGACTGCCTCTGCCAGGCTCATCTACCTTATACGTCGCTCTTCATCTGCCGCACCTCTCTGCCAATCCCTTAACTGGCTTCCTCTTGCCTCCAGGATTAAACACAAAATTCTCACTCTGACTTATAAAGCCCTCAATTGCATTGCTCCCCTCTACATCTCAGACCTTGTTTCCAGATACTCTCCCTCCCGACCCCTTCGCTCCGCTCATGATCTCCTACTCTCCTCCTCTCTTGTTACCTCCTCACATTCCTGTTTACAAGATTTCTCCAGACTGGCTTCCATCTTTTGGAACTCTCTGCCTTGCTCCACAAAACTCTCCCCTAGTTTTAAAAGCTTCAAGTGCTCCCTGAAGACTCTACTATTCAAGGACACATACAACCTACACTAACTTTCCTATCTCCACTGCTATCCCCTTAAACCTCATAGCATGTAAGCCTATGAACCCAGCTGTTTGGAATCCACCTTCATAAGAGCAAACTACAACACTGCAACTCTCGGCAGAACCCTCTAACCATTTGATCCCTGTAATTGTTTTTATATACAACCTATGTTCATAGCGCTGAGGAACCTGTTAGAGCTCTACAAATACCTGATAATGATAATGATAATAATAATAACCTCTTCACCTTTCAGTTTGCATGAAAAAACTGTGAGATCTGTATGGCGGAAATGTTTAGATAATTATGCTTGGATTTGAGAGACAATCTCATAAACACCCATGGAACGCCCATGTTCAGTCCATTTTACAATAAAAGAACAATTATGCTTCAAATTTTTCATCAGTACCATTTTTTATGTGGTTTTTGCACATCCAGTGTACTTAAATTCCAATGTTTTTGATTAGTTACGATTTTTGGTGAACAATTTTGTTATGATTTTTGATGCACCTTAATTTAAAAATACAATTTATTTCATGCATATTTATGTTTGAATGGTTCAGTTATTAGTTAAGTATTATTTTTAAAATTAAAAAAAAATAAAGTGAAGAGCGGCTTTAGATCATTCCACCAGGGAAATAGAAATACTGTGGAGCATTCTTAAATATTCTCTCCAGCCCAGAGACCCTTAGATCATTGGTTAGTGTTTATTTACTAAATGTACATTGCACAGCACTACCAGGTAACCAATAGTATTCTGAATCAGAGATCTCCATTTTAACTAATGAACTAATACCTACACACAAAACACATTCATGCTTTAGAATAAAACTGAGAGTATTTATGATAGATATAAATGTGCAAATCAGAAGCGTCTTCATAGATATTAATCTATATATCAATAAAAATGTGAGTATGCTTAGATAGATAGATAGATAGATAGATAGATAGATAGATGATAGATAGATAGATAGATAGATAGATAGACAGATAGATAGATATTACCCATGCTTATTTTAAATGTATTTTATTTATTATACACTCAGGTTATCCAGTGTCTCTTTCAATAAATATTGAGTAAATATTCTTAAAAATGTGAGGGCTGCATGACATGAAGTACAAATCACTGCAAACATATTTCAAGAAGAACAATTTGAGGGATAATAAATGTTGTTAGTACGCTCTGCTTGTTGTTGCAAGTTCTTTATATTTTACCAAAGTTTAATTCAAGACATTTTTGAACCATCATGAATCAACTTTGAATCTAATTGTGCAGCAAAATCATTTTTTCTTTCTTTCTTTTTTTTTTTTTTTTGTCTTAAAGAAATTGAACACCACAAAGCAGCCAAAGAAGATGACGGTATTTTGTAACAAGCTTCTGCATGAATATAAAATTATTTTATGTAAATCAATAAATGGCTCCATTTTAGATCATCTCCCCTATTAGAGATAGAAGCTGTAGCGTTAATAAAGCGCTCATTTTTATAATCAAGCAAGGCCTGCTGCTGCTTTGGAACTCTTTGGAATATTATTTTGGCTGGGCACACCAAGCATTTGACAGGACATTAGGCTTCTACTTTGATATAATAATAAAATAGATCTGAGATTTTCTGTCATGTTTGATCTGCTCTTTTGTTCATTTTTTTCCATACTGTTTTTCTGACAACCATTGCTTTTTGTGCTTCCAAGTTACTGAGGCTTCTGTCAACAGACACATGGGGATTGTACTTTTAATGGAGTTAATCTGTGGAATCAGAGCTGTTCTGCAGGTGTACTTGATTTGAACAAACAAAGAAAGACCCATTCAGAAGCTAACTACTTCTTTAATCCTTTCCGTGTTGAAGGGGCTGACACAGCTTTGAAATGTGTTTCATGCTTTTTAAACACTAATACCACATTCATTGAGTAGTTTTGCTACTGTCACATTTTTCTTATATACCATTAATTGAAGTAATAATTTTTTTCATAGTCTTGGGCTGCTACCACAAAACTTACTGAATTTCGAAAAATTCTTTAACTCTGTATCTGTCAGCCTTGTAAAACACACTAAGTGAAGCTGATAATTAGAATTGTATTTGCTATATATTTTTTGTCAGCAGCTACCAGTGGGATCTTGTATTATATTAAAATGAATTCTTTAAAGTCACTGCTAGGCAATTATAATCTAAGTACTTATTGCAAAAGCGTTAACTTTTAATGATCTCTGTATTCCCTGAATGTGTTTATTAAATATTGTTTATCATCTTTAATGGCAGCTTGGAGTAGACATGTTTTAGAAATTACTGATATATTTGAAACTTTGAAATATGAGATGTGTTCGATCTGTGGCCTATGAATGTCTCAGATTTCTCATTCAACATTTACACGTAGAGGCTGATGGGAGATAAATAATGCACCTGGCTGGTTTGTTTCTTTTTTAGATGGAGAATGTTGAGCCCACAGCCAAGAGGCGTGTCAGAGGGATAATAATATTAATGTGGGCTCAGGTGCACAATTTATAATAGAGCAGTTTTATGAGCTAAACAATTAGTGCTCTGATCATGTAACATGTTTGTTATCATTAATAACTACATATATATATATATATATATATATATATATATATACTGTATATATATATATATACTGTATATAAGAAAGTAATTTGTACAATTAATTATTGGCCATTGTTTTTATTTAACGTTTTCTTATGTTTATTAAAGGGTACTATGATTTTTTGGATTTTTTTCCTTTGAAGCACATTATTTTTATTAGTTTAAAGGGACAGAATACTATCAAATATCAAATAGTTTTTCCCTTAATGTGTTTCTAATTAATTTTTTTACCAACTGCAGGGTATAAAATGTATGAGATTTGCTTTTTTAAGGCTTATTTGTGTATATGAATGAGCTGGTTTTGTGTTTTGAAGCCACAACCTAATAAAATGGGTTGAGCTTGTAGGTATAATCAGATCGCATTACTTTATCACATTGTGTACATATACCTGCTTCTTTATCTTATATCTGTCATTAAACCAATCACCAATACTTGGAGAGAACAATGGAAAATTAACATTTTATTACCTTATCTCTTTTATAACCCACTGGGGGCGCGATCACATCTACGGCACAGGTTTCGGCGCAAGCGTGGGAACCCGCGCCGCCCGTAATTTCACCTTGCACATCGGGGTATTACATATACTGCGCCGTCAGATGCTAAACTGGCGTAAGTAGGACAAACTGACGATCTTCTGAAATGTGCGCAAATACACATTTTAGTCGTCGCAAGTAACTTACACCAGTATTTTGTCCACGGAAAGTGTCAATATAGAATAGTTTTATGCAAATTAGGCTAACACTCGTAAAAATGATCCGCGATTTCAAATAAATTTGACACGTAATTCTGCTATTCAAAATTCATAAATAAACCCATACATAAAGAGATGAAGGTAATACAATTATGATTTCCCATTGTTCTCTCCTCCAAGTATTGTTGATTGTTTTGAGAAGAAATTTAAAGTAAATAAGCAAGTATATGTCCACAATGCGATAAAGTACCTACAAGCTCAATCCATTTGATTATGTTGGGGCTTCAAACTATTTCAAATACACAACTAAACCTTAAAAAAACAATATCATAGTATACTGTCCCTTTAAAATTGAGATGCTGCTTAAATGTATGTGTTTGTTAAGGCTTCCAGGGAGTTACATTGGTTTTTTAGTCAGTACAGGGGTTGCTGTGTCTGCAATTTGTGGCAAAATGAGAATGGAGTAGATTTTCTGAATTCTGCATGCGTAAGTTCTTACGCTGTATATTAGATACTAAATTGCGCATCTGTTCTATGTTAGTCTATGGTTAAAAAAAATACGGCCGAAGGGTGAAATATACGCGCGTAACTTGTATGCTATGCCGTATATGTAATACCAAAATCGCGTAAAATCTGGCGTCGCCGGCTTTTGCGGGCGACGCTCTATATGTAATGGAGGCCCCAGTGTGTAATTTCTTCTACTGGCTGTGTTAACACAGCTTGGCCTTGAGGCCAAAAACTTTCAGGATGGGTGGGGATAACACAGGCTAAATAAACTATTTTAAATGCCAATATAAGGGTAATGTAAATACTTGTAAACAATTTAATACACTCCAGCATGTAAAGTGGATTATAGGGAACAAATTAAAGGGGAGAAATGTTTTGAGTAAACTGTCCCTTTAATGATAGGATGTTTATAAGAAAATTTCTTCACAAAGAATCTACTGGAAATAGGTTAATCATGGTGTGAATATTTTTAGAGAACCTCAAAGAAATTTAAAAATCCTGAGTTTTCTAGTAATTCAATAAACAGTTCATCAACAATCATGTTGCTGGAATGCCATTTCTTGGAAATATACAGATGTTTCAGTGGGGGATCAACTGCTATTAATATAATCTCAATTTCGTTAGCAGGTATATAACCATATCCCGATCCTCTAAGGCTTCATGTATACAACTGCATGCCCAGCAGCCAATTACTCTGATTCCAGTGTTATCCACCTTTATATATATGCACTCTGCACAGGGGTTAAAATATTTACATAAATTCTCTAGAGAATAGAATGATCATGATTAAAAAAATTCTGGATATAAATACAGGGATTGGAAAGACTGGAGATGTCAGGCCAGTCTTGCGAGCATATTACAAGTTGAAAGTAAATGTGTCCGCACGAGCACAAACTGAATTTGCGCTCATCAGGTTAGCGCGACTGATGACCTTACATAAAATGTCAGGGTTAAAATAAAGTTGTAATAAAAACAACATAAATAAATTCAAATTAACAGTTGCACTCATATATATAATACCTAATAAATACCTAATAAAAAATAATCATATAAATATATTTTTTAAAAGTCATAAAGATTAAAAGATACATGGTATATGACAAGGTATTTGAATGGAAAGGGCTATAATGTATATATACATACTAGGGCTATGAAATATGGGAAAAAAAACAAATATGATTTTTTGATGAAATATTGTGATTGAGATTTTTATTGTGATTTTATTAAAATATTTTAAAATATTTTGCATTAAAAATTGCATTTAACTTTTCAAAACAGTGGCTTGTTCCCTTTGCCACCTGTTATGTCTGTGCACTGTGTTATGGGCTGTGACACAAATATGTCGCTTTTTGGTCCGACCCCCTGGAGAGGTGATCAGTGCTGTTGCAGGGCTGGACTGGAGCCTTTGTGTGACTGAAATGACATGTTAAGGAAGCCATTTCAGACTTTTTGTTGTTGTTAATTTTGGTAACATTCAAATGTTCTTCACACAGGGGAAAATATTCTATGATTTTTTAAATAGATATTTCTATATATACTGTATATATATATATATATATATATATATATATATACATACATACACATATAAATATATATATATATTACATAGGGGAGGTTACAAAATCCTGTGTCACCCTGGGAGGTTCCCAGTTGAATTGATTGGAAGTATGCATTGTGTGGGTGCTGGTTTAGAGTCCCAGCAAGGGGGAGACCTTGTTGTGGTCCTGGTCTTGATCATTTAGCACTAAATGTAACTGACTTCCCCCAGTTTTGCTTCTAACCATTACTGTGAATCTGCTGGCGAGTGCCAGGTTTTCTGTGTGTTGTGTTGATAATGTTTGTAATGCTTCCCTGCGGGCCTGTCACCCAGGTTGCTCTGGGGTTAAGTGCCTGGGTTGCTGGGAATTTTGCAGCTGTCTGTCATTGTTCAGGGCTGTGGAGTTTGCTGTGGCTTAGGATGTGTACCAAGTCCAGTCTGTGAGTGCGGTCCATTCCTGTGTTTTGTATTTACATAGGGGAGGTTACAAAAGCTTGTGTCACCCTGGGAGGTTTCCAGTTGGTTTGTTTGGAAGTATGCATTGTGTGGGTGCTGGTTTAGGGTCCCAGGAAGG
Source organism: Bombina bombina (assembly GCF_027579735.1). Classification (NCBI taxonomy): domain Eukaryota; kingdom Metazoa; phylum Chordata; class Amphibia; order Anura; family Bombinatoridae; genus Bombina; species Bombina bombina. The sequence goes on along the minus strand of NC_069504.1, from coordinate 538,226,401 downwards.
GGGAGACCTTGTCGTGGTCCTGGGCTTGATTCTTTGGCGCCAAATGTAACTGACTTCCCCCAGTTTTGCTTTTAAACATTACTGTGAATCTGCTGGCGAATGCCAGGTTTTCTGTGTGTTGTGTTGATAATGTTTGTAATGCTTCCCTGCAGGCCTGTCACCCAGGTTGCTCTGGGGTTAACTGCCTGGGTTGCTGGGAACTTTGCAGCTGTCTGTCAGTGTCCAGGGCTGTGGAGTTTGCTGTGGCATATATATATATATATATATATATATAACAAAAAATACATTAAATATATATTTAAAAATAAATAGAACATTTTCTTCTATGTGAAGAACATTGGAATGTAAAATATTCATAACTACCTTTGGCGTAGTGCTTTAGATATATATTTAAAAATAAAGATTTATTTCCAGTCTGAGATCACCATTGAAGTCTATGGGGATAAAAAAGTTAACACAGTCAAGATATCTGATGTCCTAAAAAAAAGCACATGTAGACTTCCACTTGCTCGCAAACATTTTACTTTCAACTTTGAATATGCACGCTAACCTGTGCACGTTAATTTTTTTCTGCCTGTGTTTGCACATGATTGAAACCACTAATAAACGTGCCACTTGTAATCTGGTCCAATATTGGGGGCAGCCACATTGTGGAAATGGAGATATTGGGGCCAATTTAAGAAAGTGCAAGCGGACATGATACAATGTAGCGTATCATGTCCGCTGCACATCGATAAATGCCGACAGCATACGCTGTTGGCATTTATCATTGCACAAGCAGTTCTGGTGAACTGCTTGTGCAATTCTGCCCCCTGCAAATTGGCTGCTAGCAGGGGGTGTCAATCAGCCCAATCATATAGGATCAGGCTGATTGATGTCTGCAGCCTAAAAACTGCTGCTTTATAACTGCTGTTTCCGGTGAGCCTGAAGGCTTGCGCAGAAACAGGGGCATCAAGTTCCATTCGGAGCTTGATAATTTGGCCCCATTGTGGCACCAATATTTTGTCAGAATCATAGGCCTAGATTTGGAGTTTGGCGTTAGCCGTGAAAACCAGCGTTAGAGGCTCCTAACGCTGGTTTTAGGCTACCTCCGGTATTTGGAGTCACTCAAAATAGGGTCTAACGCTCACTTTTCAGCCGCGACTTTTCCATACCGCAGATCCCCTTACGTAAATTGCGTATCCTATCTTTTCAATGGGATCTTTCTAACTCCGGTATTTAGAGTTGTGTCGGAAGTGAGCGTTAGACATCTAACGACAAAACTCCAGCCGCAGTAAAAAAGTCAGTAGTTAAGAGCTTTCTGGGCTAAAGCCGGTTTATAAAGCTCTTAACTACTGTGCTCTAAAGTACACTAACACCCATAAACTACCTATGTACCCCTAAACCGAGGTCCCCCCACATCGCCGCCACTCGATTAAATTTTTTTAACCCCTAATCTGCCGACCGCCACCTACGTTATACTTATGTACCCCTAATCTGCTGCCCCTAACACCGCCGACCCCTGTATTATATTTATTAACCCCTAACCTGCCCCCCACAACGTCGCCTCCACCTACCTACACTTATTAACCCCTAATCTGCCGACCGTAAAGCGCCGCCACCTACGTTATCCTTATGTACCCCTAATCTGCTGCCACTAACACCGCCGACCCCTATATTATATTTATTAACCCCTAATCTGCCCCCCTCAACGTTGCCTCCACCTGCCTACACTTTTTAACCCCTAATCTGCCGACCGGAGCTCACCGCTATTCTAATAAATGTATTAACCCCTAAAGCTAAGTCTAACCCTAACACTAACACCCCCCTAAGTTAAATATAATTTTAATCTAACAAAATTAATTAACTCTTATTAAATAAATTATTCCTATTTAAAGATAAATACTTACCTGTAAAATAAATCCTAATATAGCTACAATATAAATTATAATTACATTGTAGCTATTTTAGGATTAATATTTATTTGACAGGCAACTTTGTAATTATTTTAACCAGGTACAATAGCTATTAAATAGTTAAGAACTATTTAATAGCTACCTAGTAAAAATAATTACAAAATTACCTGTAAAATAAATCCTAACCTAAGTTACAATTAAACCTAACACTATACTATCAATAAATTAATTAAATAAAATACCTACAATTACCTACAATTAAACCTAACACTACACTATCAATAAATAAATTAAATACAATTCCTACAATAACTACAATTAAATAAACTAACTAAAGTACAAAAAATAAAAAAGAACTAAGTTACAAAAAATAAAAAAATATTTACAAACATAAGAAAAATATTACAACAATTTTAAACTAATTACACCTACTCTAAGCCCCCTAATAAAATAACAGGGCCCTTTGCGGGGCATGCCCCAAGAAGTTCAGCTCTTTTGCCTGTAAAAAAAAAACATACAATATCCCCCCCAAAATTACAACCCACCACCCACATACCCCTAATCTAACCCAAACCCCCCTTAAATAAACCTAACACTAAGCCCCTGAAGATCTTCCTACCTTATCTTCACCATACCAGGTTCACCGATCCGTCCTGAAGAGCTCCTCCGATGTCCTGATCCAAGCGCAAGCGGGGGGCTGAGAGGTCCATGATCCGGCTGAAGTCTTCATCCAAGCGGGAGCTGAAGAGGTCCATGATCCGGATGAAGTCTTCATCCAAGCGGGAGCTGAAGAGGTCCATGATCCGGATGAAGTCTTCTATCAACGGCATCTTCAATCTTCTTTCTTCGGGAGCCATCATCTTCCATCCGACGCGGAACATCCTCTTCTCCCGACGCCTACTAGCCGAATGACGGTTCCTTTAAGGGACGTCATCCAAGATGGCGTCCTTCGAATTCCGATTGGCTGATAGGATTCTATCAGCCAATCGGAATTAAGGTAGGAATAGTCTGATTGGCTGATGGAATCAGCCAATCAGAATCAAGTTCAATCCGATTGGCTGATCCAATCAGCCAATCAGATTGAGCTTGCATTCTATTGGCTGACCGGAACAGCCAATAGAATGCGAGCTCAATATGATTGGCTGATTGGATCAGCCAATCGGATTGAACTTGATTCTGATTGGCTGATTCCATCAGCCAATCAGAATATTCCTACCTTAATTCCGATTGGCTGATAGAATCCTATCAGCCAATCAGAATTCGAGGGACGTCATCTTGGATGACGTCCCTTAAAGGAACCGTCATTCGGCTAGTAGGCGTCAGGAGAAGAGGATGTTCCGCGTCGGATGGAAGATGATGGCTCCCGAAGAAAGAAGATTGAAGATGCCATTGATAGAAGACTTCATCCGGATCATGGACCTCTTCAGCTCCCGCTTGGATGAAGACTTCATCCGGATCATGGACCTCTTCAGCTCCCGCTTGGATGAAGACTTCAGCCGGATCATGGACCTCTTCAGCCCCCCGCTTGGGCTTGGATCAGGACATCGGAGGAGCTCTTCAGGACGGATCGGTGAACCTGGTATGGTGAAGATAAGGTAGGAAGATCTTCAGGGGCTTAGTGTTAGGTTTATTTAAGGGGGCTTTGGGTTAGATTAGGGGTATGTGGGTGGTGGGTTGTAATGTTGGGGGGGGTATTGTATGTTTTTTTTTTTACAGGCAAAAGAGCTGAACTTCTTGGGGCATGCCCCGCAAAGGGCCCTGTTCAGGCCTGGTAAGGTAAAAGAGCTTTGAACTTTAGTAATTTAGAATAGGGTAGGGCATTTTTTATTTTGGGGGTCTTTGTTATTTTATTAGGGGGCTCAGAGTAGGTGTAATTAGTTTAAAATTGTTGTAATATTTTTCTTATGTTTGTAAATATTTTTTTATTTTTTGTAACTTAGTTCTTTTTTATTTTTTGTACTTTAGTTAGTTTATTTCATTGTAGTTATTTGTAGGAATTGTATTTAATTTATTTATTGATAGTGTAGTGTTAGGTTTAATTGTAGGTAATTGTAGGTATTTTATTTAATTAATTTAATGATAGTATAGTGTTAGGTTTAATTGTAACTTAGGTTAGGATTTATTTTACAGGTAATTTTGTAATTATTTTATCTAGGTAGCTATTGAATAGTTCTTAACTATTTAATAGCTATTGTACCTGGTTAAAATAATTACAAAGTTGCCTGTCAAATAAATATTAATCCTAAAATAGCTATAATATAATTATAATTTATATTGTAGCTATATTAGGATTTATTTTACAGGTAAGTATTTAGCTTTAAATAGGAATAATTTATTTAATAAGAGATAATTAATTTCGTTAGATGTAAATTATATTTAACTTAGGGGGGTGTTAGTGTTAGGGTTAGACTTAGCTTTAGGGGTTAATACATTTATTAGAATAGCAGTGAGCTCCAGTCGGCAGATTAGGGGTTAATAATTGAAGTTAGGTGTCGGCGATGTTAGGGAGGGCAGATTAGGGGTTAATACTATTTATTATAGGGTTAGTGAGGCGGATTAGGGGTTAATAACTTTATTATAGTAGCGCTCAGGTCCGGTCGGCAGATTAGGGGTTAATAAGTGTAGGCAGGTGGAGGTGACATTGTGGGGGGCAGATTAGGGGTTAATAAATATAATATAGGGGTCGGCGATGTTAGGGCAGCAGATTAGGGGTACATAGGGATAATGTAAGTAGCGGCGGTTTACGGAGCGGCAGATTAGGGGTTAATAATTATATGCAGGGGTCAGCGATAGCGGGGGCGGCAGATTAGGGGTTAATAAGTGTAAGGTTAGGGGTGTTTAGACTCGGGGTACATGTTAGGGTGTTAGGTGCAGACGTAGGAAGTGTTTCCCCATAGCAAACAATGGGGCTGCGTTAGGAGCTGAACGCTGCTTTTTTGCAGGTGTTAGGTTTTTTTTCAGCTCAAACAGCCCCATTGTTTTCTATGGGAGAATCGTGTACGAGCACGTTTTTGAGGCTGGCCGCTTGCGTAAGCAACTCTGATATCGAGAGTTGAAGCTGCGTAAAAAATGCTCTACGCTCCTTTTTTGGAGCCTAACGCAGCCTTTATGTGGACTCTCAATACCAGAGTTATTTTTATGGTGCGGCTAGAAAAAAGCCGGCGTTAGCTACGCCGGTCGTTACCGTCAAAACTCCAAATCTAGGCCATATGATCCCTATTACTGCTTTGTTTTAAGATTTAGGAAGATAGCAGCTGTCTTTAGTCTGTTTGTTCTGCCAAGCATGCATATTAAAGGGACATGAAAGTCAAATTCAAAGTTTCATAGTTCTGATGGAGCATGAATTTTAAGAGAATTATATATAATCAGATTTACTTTGTTCTCTTGGTATTATTTGTTGAATAGCATGCCTAGATAGGCTCAGGAGCAGAATTGCATAGCTGGAAGCTAGCATCTGACTGGTGGCTACACACATATGCCTTCTGTCACTGGCTCACCAGATGTGTTCAGGAAGCTCTGGAGCTGGCTTTAATTGTGCATTTAACCCCTTTGTGGGGGTAAAAGGGACATTTAACACCCCTTGTTTTTATATAAAAATAGTGCATTGCTCCATAAGCCAATGAGCCAAATTTGTATTATAGGTTTTCAAAAGGCAGCAAATCTCCTAAACCAACTAACTGATTTGCAGTATATGAAGGTTACATTTCCTTTAGTTGTCTCTAGGGAGATTGGGACTTGCACATTTTTTTACACAAAGCAAGAGGATTTTAATGACCTTTTAAGAGACAGTTATATGCAAGCAACAATGCAATAATAAGCATTTTCTTTCCTTTAAGCATAGATGCTGAAATACAGCGATACATTTCCTGTTGCCACTGTATTGAAGTATGATATGGAAACAGAGCATGCCATGATGGGAGATCCTGCACAGTAGGGGTTTTATTACAGTACAATAGGCAAATGGTGAAAACATTCTTGCAGTTCTCTATATTGAATTTCTGAGTACAGTGGATGAAAATTGTGTTGCTAGGATTTGAAATTGTAACAGATACAGAAAGACTGATTCTTTCAGTTTATAATGCTGCATATACATAACTTACTAGTGTTAATATTTATTGCTTGATTTGACGTTTAATGATCATGCTTGCTTTTGTCCCCAACATGCACATTTATCTATTAGTAAAGTTATAACACAGGGAGGTAAATCAATTCCTTTTTTTGGATTGTTTCATTTACTTTCAGTTATATGTTTCCAACAAAGGTGATACAAAGGGGCCTATCTATCAAACTCCGAAAGGAGCTTGATGGCCCGTGTTTCTGGCGAGTCTTCAGACTCCCCAGAAACAGCAATTATGAAGCAGCGCTCTAAAGACTGCTGCTCCATAACCCTGTCCGCCTGCTCTGAGCAGGCGGACAGGAATCGCCGCAATTCAACCCGATCGAATACGATCGGTTGATTGACACCTCCCTGCTGGCGGCCTTTGGCCGCAAGTCTGCAGGGGGCGGCATTGCACCAGCAGCTCCTGTGAGCTGCTGGTGCAATGCTTAATACAGAGAGCGTATTGCTCTCCGCATTCAGCGAGGTCTTGCGGACCTGATCCGCACTGTCGGATCAGGTCCGCAAGACCTTTCATAAATAGAGGCCAAAGACCACTGCTCCATAACCTGTCCGCCTGCTCTGAGCAGGTAGACAGACATCGCCGGAAATCTACCCGATCAGGTACGATCGGGTTGATTGACACCTCCTTTGGCCGCAAGTCTGCAGGGGGCGGCATATTGCTCTCCGCATTCAGCGAGGTCTGGCAGACCTGATCCGCACTGTCGGATCAGGTCCACCAGACTTTGTTAAATAGAGGCCAAAGGGATTACAAGTGGAGCGCTAAATTATCTCACGCCTGCAATAGGGCATTTTTCCCGTTTCCTGGTGCGTTATTGCTATAGCAAGCTCCCAGTAAGTCATTAGGTAATTTAGCATATACAGTACTGTATATGCTACATTACCTAATGGGAGTATTGACTGTTTGAGGTAATTTTGCAGAGTTTTGAGGCCCGTACCCAACCAGTTTTAATATTCATTCAATCGCCACCTGCAGCATAGTTAACTATTGAGGGACTGTGTTCTTCCCTTTTAGATAAGGATTCTTTTAGACTTTGGTGGCTTTTGTATGATGGTACACCATGGTGAATTGCTCCATAACTGCACTCAAACATATATTTGAATCTATAGTGGTTGTGGTATGTTCATGAGGGATGAGGGTCATTCCCTATTTTTACACTTTAGGGTACTTATTTTATTACAACGAGGAAGTAATTTCTTTACTCATTTTTAACTGTTTCATATTAAAAGGTTAAGTTTTATAATTTGTGTTATCATTTCTCAGTGATAATTATTGTATATTAAGTGAGAGCTTTGGTAAGGTGCTTCTTTTCTGTCTATATATTAATATATATAGGCAACAAGAAAATAGTTCCCCTTTATGGTAAGCCCAAGGTGAGGTAAGATGCAGACTTGTAGAAGGCGCATAAATAACTGCTAAGGAGTATAAGTAAAATGCATACCTTTATTGAAAGCGGCTAAAACAATCACAGCAGTTGAAAACATGGTAGAGACCAAGGGTTGTACCTCTCTAAGAGGTTTTATAGACCTAGTGAAATACCTGGCAATATATTATCAGTGTACAACTGAAGCTATTGGTATAATTAAATACACTGCTATACTTACTCTCTTTGTGCATTCCAGTTATTTAGTGTTCAACTGTTTACCTAGCAAGATACATACGGCTAGATTACGAGTCTTGTATTAGGCTTAAAAAGCAGCGTTGGTCGGTCCCAACGCTGCTTTTTAACGCCCGCTGGTATTACGAGTCTTGCAAGTACAGGTGTACCGCTCACTTTTTTGGCCAAACTCGGAAATACCGCAAATCCACTTACGTCAATTGCGTATCCTATTTTTTCAATGGGACTTGCATAGCGCCGGTATTACGAGTCTGACAAAAAGTGAGCAGTAGACCCTCTCCTGTCAAGACTGGTACCGCATTTTAAAGTCAGTAGTTAAGAGTTTTACACTACAACGCTGTAGCATAAAACTCTTAACTAAAGTGCTAAAAAGTACACTAACACCCATAAACTACCTTTTAACCCCTAAACCGAGGCCCCCCCACATCGCAAGCACTTTAAAAAAAAATGAACCCCCAATCTGTCGAACCAGACATTGCCGCCACTATAGGTGTCACGTAAAAGTTTAAATCCTTAGCGTATAAGAAGGCACCACTCACCTGCACAATTATCTTTGACAAAGCGCCAGAAGGGCGTGAAACGCGTCAGTTGACATCACCCTCTGATAGTACCTACGCTCCTTGGTCACTGCCATGTTTTCAACTGCTGTGATTGTTTTAACCGCTTTCAATAAAGGTATGCATTTTACTTATACTCCTTAGCAGTTATTTATCTGCCTTCTACAAGTCTGCATCTTAGCTCACCTTGGGCTTACAATAAAGGGTAACTTTTTTCTTGTTGCCTATGTTGATTTCAAACGCTGAGTTTAGCATTCATTTCAGTTCTGGGAGAGATGCTGAAGCAACCCCTGGTAAAAGCAAGAGTTTCCACTCTTTCTTCTTGTGAACTATCTTTGTGTTTATATTAATATATATATATATATATATATATATATATATATATATATATATATATATATATATATATATATCTATATATATATCTATAAGTGCATTAGAGTCCTTTGCCATTAAGGGGATGAAAAGATGTAAAAACATATATATGCAATATTCATATTTAATAAAGATTTTAACTATGTATTTACTGTAAATATTTCACATTAATGCTAATGCAAATTTGCTATGTTGTTTTTTTCTCCATTGATTTCTATGGGGAATGTGGAAATGCAATGGTGTTTTTCTACATTTTTCTCTCCATTGATTATTATGGGAGAATACATGTATGAGCACAGGAAAACTTGTTAGGATTTTTGCGCTATTCATGTTACCGCTTGCGCAAAATACATTTGTTTTTACTTGTAATACGAGCGCAACCCGACTAGCGCAAAAAGCTTAACTGTAGCAGAGTTTTCGCGATCGCAGAAAAGAAAATGCCACGCCACTTGTTATCTAGCCCAGAGTATCTTCACAGAATATCCTTCAGTTTCTTGCACATAAAATGCAAGTATTACTTATTAATAAAGTAGAAAGCACTTTGAATAAGGGTTTTTAATTTTCTTTAATTAAAAAATATTGTGGTAAATTTGATTTACATATTAACTGGTACCATGCTGGTTAGATCTGCAGCAGGTTTTAGATGTTTTTATTTTCAATGATGCTTTGGAAAGATGAAACCCTGCACAGAGTTTCCCAGGAAATGTTCATTCTGGAGTAGTTTTGCATGACAGAAACAATGGAAGCAATTGATAAATGCTTTGCAGCAGGGAAACAGGTTACATAGTTACATAGCTTGATCCGTGAAGGCAGTTAGAGACATCAAGTTTGATTCTATGCCCAGTTGGCACAGGGACGTAAACCTCCCTCTAAACACAATCCCTAAAAGTACTTGATCGTAAGCTTATTGATCGTATCCCTGTACAGCCCACTACTTTTGGCGAAGGGATGGTTAACAGACGCAAAAGGATGCTGAAGTATTAATCTGCAATTGTTTCCATGAATAAATCCTTTCCGATGCTTAGATACCAATTAAGCATAATCCCTTAGACAATTTGTGCACTGTGCATTGTACCCTCCGTCAGTATCTCATTCATAAATGAAACCAAGCTGAATTTGATTTGGTTTTAAATACACAGAAAATTGCTCTTTTGCTTAACAAGTGCAAACCGTAAAGGTGGCACATAGTTGACAACATTTTTTAGTTAAATATGTTGTGACACCTACTTTTACTTTCCAAATAATGCACTTCAATTTGTATTTCAAGGTCTTTCAAATAAACAACAATTTAATTCTATCAGTGTTGGCAGTTCAGTTGGATGTACTGAATTTTCACACTAGAAGAATCATATTTAAGGAATAGAAAAACATTACCACAACAAGCAAATTCAATATACCCTATAAGGAACACCTGGCAGAAGGCCTTCCATTATAATTTTTGTGGGGTTGTACGTACTACTAAGAATTTAATGCAATTCAGTTAAAAAAAAAGAAAAGAAAAAAGAAGTAAGCTTAGAGGCAAATGTCTGTTGATGGGAAGGATATGGCTAGTAAGTATTTACAATACACTGTTTCATTCAGTAGCGACAAATACATGTGAGAAATCCATGAAATACAAGCTCCCATATACAGTAAAAGTAGAGCACATAAGATATCACATATGTAATACTTCCCTAGACACAATAATTGTTCCAGGAAACAATAAGGACTTACCATTTTAACACCTCAGACAGCTGTATTGTCTAGATTTGCTATTCAAAAACCATGTGGATGTGTCTCAAACACGCAAATCCATACCTAATCACACTATAAAAGCTCTCAGTCTCGTTGCTAGAGAACGCCATTGTAAACAACGGGCATATACAGCTAAGACAGTGGCGCCACAAAAAAACATCTACATTCATTCATTGATACTTTAGCCAATCTCATAGCAACAACTATTAATTACAACTGTAACATAAAAAGTGGCTGTTTTACCAATATAAATAGATATACTGGGCACCAAAATATCTCAAATACTACTCAGAAAGGGTAAGAGGGCTAGATTGCTAGTGAATGAAAAATATTAACGCTATTAACTCTTAAATTAATAGTGATTCTTCATGTTCATATTAGAAGTCAAAAGTTATATTTTATCGCTCGAGCGATAGTCAAGGTTGAGCTAACATCTGCATGGAGGATAAAGCTTGTGTGCTAAATTCTTTACATAATAGACTTCTGTGTGGGTGCTCTAAAAAACCGGGGTCAGCAATTGCTCGAGTGCTAAACCAAAGATATGCTAAATCTATGCTCAAGTAGTAGCTCTTTCCTTAGTTATGTAATAATTTTTTTTCTAAGAAATATATATATAAAATACTTCATACATATATTTTACATATACACACATATATACATACACACACACACACACATGCACACACACATACACACACACACATACACACACACATACACACACACATACACACACACATACACACACATACACACACACACACATACACACACACATACACACACACACATACACCTTTGACCATTGAGTCCTTCCCAGTCCCACACCTTGTCACATACCATATTTCTTTTAATTGACTTTTAAAACCTTTTGTTCATTAATAATCCTTTGTTTTAAATTTACTAAATATAATTATACCTTAAAGGGACACTGAACCCACATTTTTTCTTTCATAATTCAGATAGAGCCTGCAATTTTAAGCAACTTTCTAATTAACTCCTATTATCAATTTTTCTTCGTTCTCTTGCTATCTTTATTTGAAAAAGAAGGCATCTATGCTAAGGAGCCAGCATTTTTTTTGGTTCAGAATCATGGACAGCCCTTGTTTATTGGTCCTGTCCAATCAGCAAGGACAACCCAGATTGTTCACCAAAAATGGGCCGGCATTTAAACTTACATTCTTGATTTTCAAATAAACATACCAAGAGAATGAAGAAAATTTGATAATAGGAGAAAATTAGAAAGATGTTTAAAATTGCATGCTCTATCTGAATCACAAAAGAAAAAATTTGGGTTCAGTGTCCCTTTAAATACTTTATTTCAATAAAATGTTCATATGTTTTGCTGTGCAAGCTGTCTTGCCTTAATGCTTTACTTCAGGTCTCCAAAAGTGTACCAGTTTTCAGCTGTATATTTTATAACTCACCACTTAATATGCAATACGAGCACTCCCTGCACTCTCCATTGAAAAAATATTGGGCGCAAAATATGTGAACCACATAAAAATTCTCTTTTTTTTTACCATTCACTTGTCATACCAGGTTATGTTGTGTTATTCTTAGAACAGGACCGAGCACAATATAACTCCACTTGTAATCTAGCCCTTAAAGTTTGGTACAGTTTTGACTCTTTTATGATAAATAGTGGCCAATTTTTAATTCCAGTGAACCTCTCTCTGTCAGAAAATGTAGCCTCTGGCATGCCCTCAACTTGTGAATATGGTCATAAATGATATTTCACAATAAGAAAACAGACTGCCGCTCATGTAATAGGTGGCAGGCTGCTGATTGATCTGTAGCTTTAGTGACAAATCTTTATAGTCAAGGCCTCAAGGCCTCGATCTCTATCTTTCCAATATCAGCTCCCAATATTGAGGTTTGGTAGTCTGTTGCCATTTTGGAGTGCATTGCATATGCACAATATAATATAATTATTACAAATCATCTTGGAATACACACAAATATGTAAAAAGAGCATCTCTTCACTTTATCATGTCCATTTAGGTGCCAAATTGAATGAGCAAAACATGGTCCTAAAAAAAGTACCCGGAAATCGGATTTTGATTGTGTGCCCCATGTTAAATATAAAGCGTTATAAGCAAAATTTGACTGCTTAGCAAATTTGTCTTCAGGTCCATGTTTTGCTAAAAGCCAGACAAAGAAACAATAATCTGATAGATGGTGATCAAGGCTTAAGAGTCTGTGATTAGACAAGCATTCTCACAACAAGACTTTTGATTTACCAACATAGAGCATAGTGGAGAACTAAACTGTTAGAGCTATAATGCATTAACATTGCTCAAGTTCAATTCTTACCACTTCCCTTTTCTCATATTGCAAGTCCAAAGTTATTTTTTGTATTGCTCTAGTAATAGTTTTGTGCACCCTATTGTCTGCATGTCTGCCAGCTCCTCGCATAATAAACTTCTATGGGGGACTTCTATGGGATAACACTTTAAGCCAGTGGTGGCTAATCTTGGACCCCAGATGTTTTGGACCTACATTACACATGATGATTAAGCACTCTGCAGTCTTGTTGAGTATGATGGGAAATGTAGTTCCAAAACATCAGGGGTGCCAAGGTTATCCATCACTACTCTAAGCCTTTATAGTGCTATACTATTTCAATGAAACTTGAGCATAAGACACTTCACACATCCATACATACATACACATGAGCACATACATATATACACCATTGACCCTTTACATTATGATATACTATATTCATTTCTGCTACAAAACATACTTTTCATTATTAAACATTTGTTACCAAAGTATTGAGTCTAAATGTAACTTAAATCCTTTAATTCCATAGGCCTAGATTTAGAGTTGGGCAGTAGCCGTCCTCTGGTATTTGGAGTCAGTCATTAAAGGGTCTAACGCTCACTTTTCAGCCGCAACTTTTCCATACCGCAGATCCCCTTACGTCAATTGCGTATCCTATCTTTTCAATGGGATCTTTCTAACGCCGGTATTTAGAGTCGTGGCTGAAGTGAGCGTTAGAAATCTAACGACAAAACTCACGCCGCAGAAAAAAGTCAGTAGTTAAGAGCTTTCTGGGCTAACGCCGGTTTATAAAGCTACCTATGTACCCCTAAACCGAGGCCCCCCCACATCGCCGCCACTTGATAAAACATTTTTAACCCCTAATCTGCTGACCGCCACCTACGTTATACTTATGTACCCCTAATCTGCTGCCCCTAACACCGCTGACCCCTATATTATATTTATTAACCCCTAACCTGCCCCCACAACGTCGCCGCCAGCTACCTACAATAATTAACCCCTAATCTGACGACCGCAAAGCGCCGCTACCTACGTTATCCTTATGTATCCCTAATCTGCTGCCCCTAACACCGCCGACCCCTATATTATATTTATTAACCCCTAATCTGCCCCCCTCAATGTCACCTCCACCTGCCTACACTTATTAACCCCTAATCTGCCGAGCGGACCGCACCGCTACTATAATAAAGTTATTAACCCCTAATCCGCCTCACTCCCGCCTCAATAACCCTATAATAAATAGTATTAACCCCTAATCTGCCCTCCCTAACATCGCCGACACCTAACTTCAATTATTAACCCCTAATCTGCCGACCGAATCTCGCCACTACTGTAATAAATGGATTAACCCCTAAAGCTAAGTCTAACCCTAACACTAACACCCCCCTAAATTAAATATAATTTAAATCTAACGAAATAAATTAACTCTTATTAAATAAATTATTCCTATTTAAAGCTAAATACTTACCTGTAAAATAAACCCTAATATAGCTACAATATAAATTATAATTATATTATAGCTATTTTAGGATTTATATTTATTTTACAGGTAACTTTGTATTTATTTTAACCAGGTACAATAGCTATTAAATAGTTAAGAACTATTTAATAGCTAAAATAGTTAAAATAATTACAAAATTACCTGTAAAATAAATCCTAACCTAAGTTACAATTAAACCTAACACTACACGATCAATAAATTAATTAAATAAAATACCTACAATTATCTACAATTAAACCTAACACTACACTATCAATAAATTAATTAAATACAATATCTACAAATAAATACAATGAAATAAACTAACTAAAGTACAAAAAATAAAAAAGAACTAAGTTACAAAAATAAAAAAATATTTACAAACATTAGAAAAATATTACAACAATTTTAAACTAATTACACCTACTCTAAGCCCCCTAATAAAATAACAAAGCCCCCCAAAATAAAAAATGCCCTACCCTACTCTAAATTAAAAAAGTTCAAAGCTCTTTTACCTTACCAGCCCTGAAAAGGGCCCTTTGCGGGGCATGCCCCAAAGAATTCAGCTCTTTTGCCTGTAAAAACCCCCCACATACAATACCCCCCCCAACATTACAACCCACCACCCACATACCCCTAATCTAACCCAAACCCCCCTTAAATAAACCTAACACTAAGCCCCTGAAGATCTTCCTACCTTGTCTTCACCACACCGGGTCCCGATCTGTCCAGAAGAGCCTCCGATGTCTTGATCCAAGCCCAAGCGGGGGGCTGAAGAGTGACGTCCATTCTCGGGCTGAAGTCTGGATCCAAGCGGCAGCTGAAGAACTCCATCATCGGGCTGAAGTCGGAAGTCCATCATCGGGATGAAGTCTTCTATCAAGCCGCATCTTCAATCTTCTTTCTTCTGGAGCGGAGCGGAGACATCTTCTTTCCAACCGACGCGGATCCAACCTCTTCAACCGACGCCTACTCGCCGAATGACGGTTCCTTTAAATGACGTCATCCAAGATGGCGTCCCTCAAATTCCGATTGGCTGATAGGATTGAGCTTGCATTCTATTGGCTGTTCCGATCAGCCAATAGAATGCGAGCTCAATCTGATTGGCTGATCGGATCAGCCAATCGGATTGAACTTGATTCTGATTGGCTGATTCCATCAGCCAATCAGAATTTACCTACCTTAATTCCGATTGGCTGATAGAATCCTATCAGCCAATCGGAATTCGAGGGACGCCATCTTGGATGACGTCCCTTAAAAGAACCGTCATTCTTCAGTTGGACGTCGGAGGAAGAAGATTGATCCGCGCTGGAGGTCTTCACGATGGAGCCGTTCCTCATCAGATGAAGATAGAAGATTCCGCTTGGATCAAGATGGTTGCTGGTCTGGATCGCCTCTTCTTCCCGGATAGGATGAAGACTTTGGAGCCTCTTCTGGACCTCTTCAGCCGCAGGATTATGGATCGCCAGCCCCCGCTTGGGTTGGATGAAGATTTTGGGCCAGGACCGATCGGTGATACCCGGCGAGGTGAAGATAAGGTAGGAAGATCTTCAGGGGCTTAGTGTTAGGTTTATTTAAGGGGGGTTTGGATTAGATTAGGGGTATGTGGGTGGTGGGTTGTAATGTGGGGGGGGGTATTGTAAGTTTTTTTTTACAGGCAAAAGAGCTGAATTCTTTGTGGCATGCCCCGCAAAGGGCCCTTTTCAGGGCTGGTAAGGTAAATGAGCTTTGAACTTTTGTAATTTAGAATAGGGTAGGGCATTTTTTTATTTTGGGGGTCTTTGTTATTTTATTAGGGGGGTTAGAGTAGGTGTAATTAGTTTAAAATTGTTGTAATTTTTTTCTAATGTTTGTAAATATTTTTTTATTTTTTGTAACTTAGTTCTTTTTTATTTTTTGTACTTTAGTTAGTTTATTTAATTGTATTTGTTTGTAGGAATTGTATTTAATTTATTTATTGATAGTGTAGTGTTAGGTTTAATTGTAGATAATTGTAGGTAGTTTATTTAATTTATTTATTGATAGTGTAGTGTTAGGTTTAATTGTAACTTAGGTTAGGATTTATTTTGCAGGTAATTTTGTAATTATTTTAACTATTTTAGCTATTAAATAGTTCTTAACTATTTAATAGCTATTGTACCTGGTTAAAATAAATACAAAGTTACCTGTAAAATAAATATAAATCCTAAAATAGCTATAATATAATTATAATTTATATTGTAGCTATATTAGGGTTTATTTTACAGGTAAGTATTTAGCTTTAAATAGGAATAATTTATTTAATAAGAGTTAATTTATTTCGTTAGATTTAAATTATATTTAATTTAGGGGGGTGTTCGGGTTAAAGTTAGACTTAGCTTTAGGGGTTAATAAATTTATTAGAGTAGCGGTGAGCTCCTGGCGGTAAATTAGGGGTTAATACTTGAAGTTAGGTGTCGGCAATTTTAGGGAGGGCAGATTAGGGGTTAATACTATTTATTATAGGGTTATTGAGGCGGGAGTGAGGCGGATTAGGGGTTAATACATTTATTATAGTAGCGCTCAGGTCCGGTCGGCAGATTAGGGGTTAATAAGTGTAGTTAGGTGGAGGCGACGTTGGGGGCGGCAGATTAGGGGTTAATAAATATAATATAGGGGTCGGCGATGTTAGGGCAGCAGATTAGGGGTACATAGGGATAATGTAGGTGGCGGGGGTGTACGGAGCAGCAGATTAGGCATTAAAAATAATATGCAGGGGTCAGCGATAGCGGGGGCGGCAGATTAGGGGTTAATAAGTGTAAGGCTAGGGGTGTTTAGACTCGGGGTACATGTTAGAGTTTTAGGTGCAGACGTAGGAAGTGTTTCCACATAGCAAACAATGGGGCTGCGTTAGGAGCTGAACGCGGCTTTTTGCAGGTGTTAGGTTTTTTTTTCAGCTCAAACAGCCCCATTGTTTTCTATGGGGGAATCGTGCACGAGCACGTTTTTGAAGCTGGCCGCGTCAGTAAGCACCGCTGGTATCGAGAGTTGAAGTTGCAGTAAATATGCTATACGCTCCTTTTTTGGAGCCTAACGCAGCCATTCTGTGAACTCTAAATACCAGCGGTATTTAAAAGGTGCGACCAGAAAAAAGCCAGCGTAGCTAACGCACCCCTTTGGCCGCAGAACTCTAAATCTAGGCGATAGTGTTTTCATCTGTTTTGTTGCGCAAACTAGTACTAAATTTACTAAAAGTACTAAATTTGCAAGCAGTATTTTGGATTGCGCACAAGAGCATCACTTAAAGGGACACTGAACCCAATTTTTTTCTTTTGTGATTCAGATAGCGCATGCAATTTTAAGCAACTTTCTAATTTACTCCTAGTATCACATTTTTCTTTATTCTCTTGGTATCTTTGTTTGAAATGCAAGAATGTAAGTTTAGATGCCGGCCCATTTTTGGTGAACAACCTGGGTTGTTCTTGCTGATTGGTGCATAAATTCATCCACCAATGAATACGTGCTTTCCAGGGTCCTGAACTAAACAAATAGCTTAGATGCCTTAGTTTTCAAATAAACATAGAAAGAGAACAGAAAAATTGATAATAGGAGTAAATTAGAAAGTTGCCTAAAATTACATGCTCTACCTCAATCTTGAAAGAAAAAAAAAATTGGGTTCAGTGTCCCTTTAAATCACTCAACTCATAGAAGTACAATGAGAGTACAGAGGGCCTGATGATCAAAAAACCTTTATATTCCTGCTTTTTAAATAAAGATAGTAAAAGAACAAAGAAAAATTGAAAATAGGAGTAAATTAGAAAGTTGCTTAAAATTGCATGCTCTATCTTAATCATGAAAGAAAGAAACAAAATGGGGTTAGTATCCCTTTAAGGACCTTCTTCAGCACATTGCACAGTAATAAGCTGCTCACACTACGGAAATACTGCAACACACTGCAAAGTAATTAGCTGCTCACACGGTCATCCTGCAGCACATTGCACAGTTATCATCAGCTGACGCTATGACAACCTTCAGTACATTGCACAGTAATAAGCTGCTCACACTAAGCACATTGCACAAGAATCAGTAGACAGCAAATTGCAGAAGACTTTAGAGCAGAATGCATTTTTAGGAGCCGCCTAGACAGTAAACACACTTTTAGGAAACAGCAGAAAAAATGGAAGAATAATTTAATATTTTTTTGTAACAATAATAAAAAAAGATGAATTTGCCTTGATCCTCCATAGCTGTAATCCAAGCTATGGTGGAAATTAAGTGCATGGGCCTGCATAAATGTTACAAGATTATGTGTATCAATGACTTTTGTAGATCCAGTTAGAGGCTTGTGTAACACTTTGGTGGGCCCCCAAGTGGCTCTGATAAGGCGTCCAGCTTGAAGTCTGCATCCTCAGCATATACTCTTGCTGTTAATTTATTTATTTTTAAACTGCAGAAATGAACTAAACTAAATTAGGCTCTTATGCAGTCTGCCCGGAAAGTCCTTCTCCCACTCTGTCAGTCTCCATTCAGATGCCTATGCCCGCCACTCCAGCACATATTACTGATTGGCTAAAATGCAAGTCTGTCAAAAGAACTGAAATAAGGGGCAGTTTGCAGAGGCTTATATACAAGATAATCACAGAGGTAAAAAGTGTATTAACATAATTATGTTGGTTATGCAAAACTAGGGAATGGGTAAAAAGGAATTATCTATCTTTTAAATAAATACATATTCTGGTGTATATTGTCCCTTTAATGCTGTGTTTGTATGCTGCCCTATCTACTAGGGAACCTAATGCCCCCAACAATTTTTGCACAAATTTGCCTCAGGAAGAAAAATATGAAAAAAGAGGCCATGCATACCCCAGGGGACAACAAGGAATAATTTACTTACACTAAATGAATACACTAAATATTTGGAGAGAATATGCATGGTCATTAAAAATTAAAGAACACTTATTATGCTAATGAAAAACCTCCTAATTTAGCTGATCTAAAAGGGAAGATACTACTTTTTTTGTGTAGGTTTTAACCACAAATACATCTCTAGAATGGACCATTTGCATGAACAAACTCTTTTCACTTGTGTTTTACATGGACCAAGGGAATAATTGTTATGAGGTGTCATTAATAAATGAAAAAGTGATACAGAGTTAAACAAGACCAGGATAGTTTACAACATGGAGCAATTAAGTCTTAAGTTAAGGGCCACTGGTTTTATCCCGCTGAAGACAAAAAAATAATCATGTATCAGGCATCATGCTAAACTGCCTTAAATAAGTAACTATATATATAAAGCTCACCTAGAGGCCGAATTATGAAAGGTCTTGCGGACCTGATCCGACAGTGCGGATCAGGTCCGCAAGACCTTGCTGAATGCGGAGAGCAATACGCTCTCCATATTAAGCATTGCAACAGCAGCTCACAAGAGCTGCTGGTGCAACGCCGCCCATGAATTTCAAGAAACTCCAGCCACCAATTTCTTTAAAAGACCTTTATTCTTTTGTCATGGGTCCCATAGATAATACAATGTTTCAAGCCAGCATTAGGCTCTTAGTCATGTACATATGCTGGCTTGAAATGTTGTATTATCTATGGGACCCATGACAAAAGAATAAAGGTCTTTTAAAGAAATTGGTGGCTGGAGTTTCTTGAAATTCATGGACTTTGGTGAGACTTGGCAAGTCTGTTACTCCGTGCCCCACTGAAAGAGGAAGATTGGTGTGCTGTTTTCCATTATTTTGATTCTGGTGCAACGCCGCCCCCTGCTGACTCACGGCCAATCGACCGCCAGCAGGGAGGTGTCAATCAACCCGATCATATTCAATCGGGTTGAATTGCGGCGATTCCAATGGTCTCATCAGAGCAGGCGGACAGGGTTATGGAGCAGAGGTCTTTAGACCGCTGATTCATAACTGCTGTTTCTGGCGAGTTGCCAGAAACACCGCCCTTCAAGCTCCATAAATGGGCCTCCTAGTATATGTTATAGTGTCTTTAGCCTCTGTAGAGAAGATTCTTGGTTTGAATAACCTTAAACCTGTGTCTGGTTGGCAGCAGAGGATTGCTATGTAATTCATTACAACAAAGAAGAATATTTACTTATTTTGAAATGTGTACAAAGTAGGCAAATTAGGGGGAAAATCTAATAATTAGTCCAGCTGGAGGTATTCCATTTGTACATGGTGGGTGGGGGTTCAGTTTCAATATTCTAATAAGCGTTAATTAAAACCAGGTGATTCCTTCTCTTTTTTTTTTTTTTTGCTTGAATTGAGTATTAAATGCTGGCATTTATTTTATTTTTTATTTTATTTTTTGACAGTTAAGAAAATCACATCTAATGAAATGATTGTTTTATCTCCTTTTTATGTTTTGCTGATTATCACCTTAATATAGGTCCCAACTGTGATAGTTCCCAAAATGTGTACAGCCTTCTTGGCACCTAAATTAAGATAAACAACAGCTGCACATGAATTCTCCATAAGTAAGATAATTCAGGATGTTGAGACTGATGTTGTTTGTTTCTTGGGATAGCATTGCTAGCTATTATCCTAGTATCAGCATGAGGCCAATCAATGTTGTTTTTCATATTTATTTCTGTCAATAAATTCTTGTGCAACAATTTATTGCCTGATGCCCCTCAATGTTTTTAAATTTTAAAGAGACAATGCAAAAAATAAAGGGTTTTTCTTACAATGCCAGATGAGAGATTAATGTACAAAATTAATGGACTGGGGATAGCTGAAAGTGTTAGCTCATAGATAAATAACTGGATAAAACACAGGGAGCAATGAGTATTTGTAAATGGATCATACATAGATTGGACAAAGGTAATTAGTGGAGTCCCACAAGGGATCAGTACTGGGCCATGTTTTTTTAAATATTTTTATTAATGACTTGGAGCAAATATTAAATAGCAACATCTCTTTTTTTGCAGATGATACAAAGTTGTGCAAGGTTATAAGGCAAGTGCAGGATAAAATTATTTAATACTGGAAAATATAAGGTTCTAGATTTTGGAAGTAAAATTACGCAGGCAACCTATTATTTAAATGGAACTAGCAAAACAGAGGATGGAAGCGTTTTGGGAGTACTTATAGATAACAAGTTAAAGATGGCTGCACAATGCAGGGCAATGGCTTATAAGGCTAATAAAATACTAGCATGTATTAAAAGAGACATTGATGCAAGGGAGGAAAGCATAATTCTGTCGCTACATAAATCCCTGGTAAGACCTCACCTTGAGTATGGAGTGTAGTTTTGTGACCCAATCTCTGAAAAAAAAGACATTGCAGACATAAAAAGTTCAGAGAAGGGCCACAAATTTAATAAAGGGAATGGAGAATTTAAACTATGAAGAGAGGTTAGCCAAACTGGGTCTGTTTTCTCTAGAAAAATGGGGCTTGAGAGGTGACATGATTACTTTATATACATATATTCAAGGCCCATATACAGAGATGTCGGAAGCACTGTTTATTCCAAGAAAATTGCTTGTGACAAGAGGTCACAATTTGAAGCTGGAGGAAAAGAGATTCAATGTTCAGCTATGTAAACGTTTTTTCACTGTAACAGCAATTGAATTATGGAACCCGTTATTTAAGGAAGTAGTAAATACCAATACCTTAGATACATTTAAGAATGGTTTAGATACATTTCTGGCTAGAAACATAATTCAGGGATATGATTGCTGGTGTTAAATGGGTCACCTTTTTTAATGGAATTAATTTGAGATCAACTATTTTCAACCTCATCTACTATGTCACTATGATTATCTGATGTTTGGACATGATGATTTTCACTGAAAAAGATTAAAACAAACCTAAAACCAAACACATCCTAAAAGTAAACATCTTTGATGTGTATCTCTATGGTACATGTATTTTGCTCTCTTGTTCTATAGTAAAGGTTAAGTATACTTTAGTTCTTTAAGTGGGGAATTGTTTTGAGCTTTCTGATCCAATGGGCCCTGTATAGAAAATAAATATATGAAATAACAGTTCAATATTTTGGAAAAAAAATATATTGAATTCTTCAGTTGTTTCATGACATTTACAGTTATTTTATTGCACTTCTCTTATTGATGTACAAAGAACAAAGCCTTTGCTATTTTGTATACTCTAAAATCATTGTAGTTTGTTAAGGAGATGTTGTTTAAAAAGCAGAACTAAGCAACCGTTGATCTTATGACTGCTGTACAAAGCTTTATTTAATATCCAAAGTTTGGATTTATGTTTTTTTAGCAAACACTGACAAGGTTAACTTGTTCATCACTAAGCAAGTATGAAAGGAGCTTTAGATAATCACTTTATCTGACTCCCATATTATGAAGAAATAGTTCATTAAAAAAAAAAAAACACACATGATGCTATGTAAAAAGTTTAGTTATAGCTACAGCCTAAACTGCTAAATGGTTCTGCTTGAAACACTGCAATGCGAAAGATCTTAGGTGCAACTAGTGCTTTGTAAGTTACAACAGATATTTATGCTTAAACTTGCTGCAAATTGCTTTACTTGTGCGCATCCAAACAAAAAAGGGATAATATTTTGTTATATGCAGTAGGCATTTTTTTAAAGCAATTGTTGTAGGTTTTGTGAAACTGGATTGTATTGTACATGTTCAGTATATTTTATGTTGGTATGGTTTAAAATGAGCATGCTCAATGATTTATTTTCCAATTTATTTTACGTTATTTCCAATTTTTATGTGCACAAATATAAAGGCCCAGATTACAAGCGGCATGTTAATGCTAGTGTGGGCCATGATATCAGTATCAATGGACCTCGCTAAAATAACTTAACCCCTAAACCGCTATTATCCCTACTGCTAACCCCAAAAGCCCTAACCTAAGACCCCCTAAGTTACAAAAAAATAAAAAATGCTAACATTAAAAAAACTAAAACATTAACATAAATAAAAAACACTGCCAGTAAAAGTCCTATCCTAAACTAAAGTACCCTACGAAATACTGCTGTGGCCTAAGAGAATCACAGCACATGCATGAAAAGTGATAATTAAAGATGCCACATAGAGCTGGGACGCCAGTCCACTTGCCTGTAGCTTTTTCGGCTATGTGGAGCATATTTAAGAAGCAGAAATTGCTTCTTTTTCTTCTTTGTCATTTCAGAGGTAGCGAGATCAATCACCCCAACACTTGTTCATTCTGGTTCATGCCCTGCAAATGTAGCATGTTGTGCAATGTAAAATTTTGCCTTGTAATGTAACATCGCAAGTGACAATTGCATGCAGACAGGTTCTTAGATGAAAGCTAAACCTAGGAGGTTCATATGCTAATTTCTTAGGCCCTGAAGGCCGCCTCTGCATTTGACAGTTTTTCACCACTAGAGGGCAGTAGTTCATGTGTTTCATATAGATAACATTGAGCTCATGCTATGAATTTACAGAGGAGTGAGCACTGATTGGCTAAAATTCAAGTCTGTAAAAAGAAGTGCAATAAGGGGGTAGTCTGCAGAGGCTTAGATACAAGGTAATCACAGATGTAAAACGTGTATTATTATAACTGTGTTCGTTATGCAAAACGAAGGAACGGATAATTAAGGGAATATCTATCTTTTAAAACAACAAAAATTCTGGTGTTGACTGTCCCTTTAAGTTTTATGTATAACTGATACCTATAACTGTTCTGTACAGGATGCTTTTAAGATTAAAAGCCTAGACTATAATAATAATAGTAATATTTACAATAATACTATTTTTATTCATTCTCTCTGGCAACCAGTTTCTTCTATATTCCATATAGAACATCAGACTATATTTTATTTTGCTAATGGAATTTATTAATCAAGTTTTATTTAAACTAATGAGTAATTTTTATACACACTGCCACTCTTCTGTAGTTTAGCACCATGCATGGGCACATAAGATAATGCTAATTGTATGACATATGTAAGAGACAGATCAATATGGTAGATGCTTTAAGGGCCACATACAAATGTATGAAACACACTATGGGCCCCATTTATCAAGCTGTAAAAACAGCTGCTGGGCCCCGGTGTTTCAGGCTCACCTGAAACAATAGCTAAGTACCAGTGATCTTAAGACTGAGCCTGCTTAACCTATCTGCCACCTAAAAAGGGACATATTAAAATGCTTGTGCAATGTTAAAAGCAGACAGTGTATGCTGTCCGCTCGCTGAAAAGTCCAGCAGATATGATTCACGCTGGTGTCTGCCCAACCTATAATAAATGGAGCCCAATTAATGAAATATGTCCTAAACATTTTCAGTCACACAGTGACACATTTTGTGAAGTTTGTAGTATACCCTATGGGGTATCTTTATTAAAAGTCAAGAGGACATGATTCGCTGTAGCAAATGAAGTCCGCTCGACCTCTCTAAATGCTGTCGGCACCAATTTTTCTTGGTGGCGGATAAGTTAAGAAGCAGCGGTCTTATGATGAAATGATGGGGCTCCGAAGCAGTATCCGCTGTTTAATAAATGGAGCCCTATTTATGAAGCTTAATTTTCACATACAAATATTTGTGTACATTGAATTCTGATCGTATAAGTAAATAACTTTAAGTTTGGTAGTTTGTTGTTGTTCTTTTAACTACAGTATAAATGTTTTGAGATCACTATCTAAACTTGCTTTCCGCTTTAAGTTGTAGTCTCCAGTTTGGCACTTCTGGCAGAATTTAGGATGGAAATTGCAATTAAGAATTCCAAACTGCGTTTTTTCACACAATGGAATTAGCATTTTAGAATAATTGTGAGAACAAAGTAACTGAGTGGATGAAAGCTGTTGCTAACATCTAGCAACTTCAGACTGCTCCAAGTTTTCATTAAAAACGTGTTCTGTTTTATTTTATTTTTAAATAATTGAAATACTGACTTTCGTATAAGAATGCAGCTGATGATACATTTTCATTTAATTGTTGATCATTGTAATCATTAGACAGCTGCTTATTAAGGCTATTTCACCCTAAAAATGTGCACTACTCACTGCACAGTCCTCTTTAAGATCCATGTCATTATGTTTGTTAATTGAGTTTGCTGAACTTTTCATATTTTTGGCATTTCTACATGTAGCTCTAAGCCTAATGAACTGTTCATTGCCCATTAGCCAACTACTTTTGAAATAGCTGATAATATCTCATCTGAAAGGTCATAGAGGTAAAGAAAAAGTTGTGTATTTTTCTTTGCTTTATAAGTTGAATTCTGCAGGTCAAATCTGGAAACGTTTCTGGGAGGAAAAAATATTTTAACCTTTTACGCTGAATAGCATAACATATTAAAAGGTAACAATCAAAAGTTGGGATGCAAAAGAAACACGATACATCAAATTGATTTTCTTGAACGGTAAAACGTTTTTTTTTTAGTTTTTTTTATTATATCTCATTTTCTATAGTGTGAAAAACTGTAATCCTCTTGGTATGATATTAAAGGGACAGTCAACACTAAAATTGTTATTGTTTATAAAGATAGATAACGCCTTTACTACCCATTCTCCAGCTTTGCACAACCAGTATTGTTATATTAATATACTTTATAACATTTAAACCTCTACACTTCTACCTGTTTCTAAGCCTCTACAGACAACCTCTTATCACATGCTTTTTTCTTAGCTTTTGACAACAAGAGACTAGTTCATGTGAGTCATATAGATAACATTTTGCTCTCTCCCCTGGAGTTTTGGCTGACACTGCACTAATTGGCTAAAATGCAGATAATTAATAAATAGCCTTGTGATCAGGGGGCTGTCAAAATAGGTTTACATACAAGGTAATCACAGAGGTTAAAGGTATATTAATATAACAATGTTGGCTGTGCAAAACTGGTGAATGGGTAATAAAGGGATTATCTATCTTTTTAAACAATAACAATTTTTGAATAGACTATCCCTTTAATGCAACAACGAAAATTAAAATATCAGAATTTGCATGATTGATAGCTTGGGTAAAATTCCTACAAACATAGCAGATTCACATTCATTCTGTGTGAAATATGTCCATTATTCAACAACAAATTATAACATAAATTGAGTACTGCTAAGAAAATATTATATGCAACTAAGGTACCATATGCTTATTATGTATAGCCATCAAACACAGGCAAATTGCATGTATGATTGACTGGATGTCCATAAAATTAAAACAAAATACACTCAAGGGTATACACAAATTGTACAAATAATTTCTATAACAGCACTTATCTTTATAAAAGGAAATGCCTTTATTGGAAGGAAATGTTCCTATTAAAAAAACCCAATATTTTTAACTTCTTCTTGTCCTTAGTCAAGGGATACTAAATACAAATTTTTTTCTTTCATGATTCAGATAGAGCAAGAACTTTTAAGCAACTTTCTAATTTACTCCTATTATATTTTTTCTTTGTTCTCTAGGTATCTTTATTTGAAAAAGCAGAAATGTAAGCTGTACAAGCCGACCCATCTTTGGTTCAGCACCTGGGTAGTGATTGCTGATTGGTGGTTAAATGTAGACACCAATCAGCAAGCGCTACCCAGGGTGCTGAACCAAAAATGGGCCGGCTCGTAAACTTACATTCCTGCTTTTTCAAATAAAGATACCAAGAGAAAACAAAATAAAACTGATAATAGGAGTAAATTAGAAAGTTGCTTACAATTGCATGTTCTATCTTAATCATGAAAGAAAATATTTGGGTTCAGTATCCCTTTAAGCATGATGTTAATAGGGATACATCCCTTGACTTTTCCTTTCTTTCATGAAAATGTTGCTGTTAACATTTTTTGTATATTTGTATGCTATTGGAGAAGCAAAGTATCTAATAAAACATGAACAAAAAAAGGCATTATGTATTTGATTCTGGGCTGAATACACTAAAATCAACACATTGGGCCAGATTATGAGTTGCCCAATAAGGGCTTGTCGAGCTTAATGCTAGTATTACAAGTTGAAAGTAAACGCAATCGCTTTGGCGCAATCCTGATTTACACTAGAATGATTACCATGACTTCAGAGCTCTGGTTTCTCAAAACATAAAAGTTGCACATAACACATCAAATATACATTACAATCTATAGTTACACTCATAAAAAAAACATCTAATAAAAATTATTAAAAAAAAAATTGTACACAAAAGTTATAAAGGCTCAAAGATATGAGATTTCATGTGTTAGAAAAAAAGGCAGGCAATGGGCTTTAACAATACATACATATACATTTCTAAAGATGGATATGTATGTGTGTGTATATATTTATGTATATATATATATATATATATATATATATATATATATATATATATATATATATTTGCTTACATATGAATTGATGTATTTATATGTGTATATATGTATTGATATATAAACACATACATACATATGTACACATATATAGACATCTATATATATATATATATATATAAAAACTGTTTGCTTGTGTGTAATTTTATTTTTTACAACTTTTTATTAATAATGCATTGTGCATAATAATTTTTGGCATAATAAATAATTCATTTATTAAGCTTTGGCCTTTGTCTAATATTTGCTACCACGTTACTGAAAGAGACTGGAGTATTAGAACTGTATAGTTTAGGTTATTTTCTGCTAAATTGTATTCTGAGAGTTAATGTGTAAGTCTGGAGTTTCCTTAAGATTTTCCATATCATATAATCTTAAAGGGACAGTCTAGGCCAAAATAAACTTTCATGATTCAGATATAGCATGTAATTGTAAACAATTTTCCAATTTACTTTTATCACCAATTTTGCTTTGTTCTCTTGGTATTCTTAGTTGAAAGCTTAACCTAGGAGGTTCATATGCTAATTTCTTAGACCTTGAAGCCCACCTCTTTCAGATTGCATTTTAACAGTTTTTCACCACTAGAGGGTGTTAGTTCACGTATTTCATATAGATAACACTGTGCTCGTGCACGAGAAGTTATCTGGGAGCAGGCACTGATTGGCTAGACTGCAAGTCTGTCAAAAGAACTGAAAAAAGGGGCAGTTTGCAGAGGCTTAGATACAAGATAATCACAGAGGTTAAAAGTATATTAATATAAACTGTGTTGGTTATGCAAAACTGGGAAATGGGTAATAAAGGGATTATCTATCTTTTAAAACAATAAAAAATTCTGGTGTAGACTGTCCCTTTAAGTAGAGGAAAACATGTAAAATCATATTTATGCAATATTCATATTTAATAAAGTGTTATATTGTGTATCTACTGTAAATATTTCACATTCTAATGTTCCTTCACATATTCATATATATATATTATATATATATATATATATTATATATATATATATATATATATATATACAATTTCTTATTTCTGTTGGGCTATCATTGAATTATTTTTAAATCTCATTGTAATAATCCAATTATTTATACAATCTTTGGGCTCCATGTACTAAGCTGTCTGCGAGGTGTTCGTAAATTTTTCAGTCTAAATTTCTGTGTGTGGATCGAACATCGTATGTACTATGCCCCAAATTCTAGTCTTTTTTGTAGCTAAAAAATCCTTGCTCAACATAAATCTTGCAATAAACAGTAATTACTAAACAATCTATTTCTACGCACGCTATTTTTTCTGCAACTAGCTCGTAAAAAATCCCTCGCCAGCTTTTAGGTGGCAAGCACAATAATAAACAATATGGTCTATAAGATATACGCCTACAATGTGCTCCATGTACGAAGCAACAAAAACTAATAGTAAACAAAATGTGTGACTAATAATATTGTGATCAGTCTTAAATTTAAGGGAGAACAAAATTGTTCAAATGAAATAACTCAATTATTTTATATGTATGTCTGGTAAGAATTCTGAAAAATTAATTATTAAGAAATTAAAAATAGAAAGTGCCAAGTGTGATAGAGGTAATTTCTATAAAGTAAGGAGTACAATTGACACTTTTTAATATCAGTCGAATGATGAAAATAGAAAATGCATCATAAAATATGGTCAGGATAGGCCTATATGTTAGATGATCAAAATTGTCGCAAAATAACATGGATTTTCAAAAATGTTAAACTAATAAGAAATTGGCTAAACCTACTGTACTACATAATTCTAATAGGATTAACATTCTATTAAAAGAATTAACATTTAAGAAATTAGATGTATTAAATTTTATACCTCTTAGGACGCTATCACAATCGTCTGTAATCCCGACGATAACTTCGGGGCCTAAACGCTCCACCACTCTCTGCTTATAATTGGTCAGATCTGTGACATAAGCTGTTCCACCTCCGGTAGCACAGGAAGAATTTCTTTTATTTTGCCAATTTCACTTTGGCGAATCTTTTAATGTTGTTGTACCTATTCTTTATTTGGTCAACATCTTTTTTTCTGGGGGACCTGGAGGTTTGCTTTGCACGACAACCAAATAAATAGTCATAAGAGTCCAGTACCATATCAACAAGAACCAGGTTCTGTTGGTGTGAGAAGTGTGGATTCGTGGATTTGGTTGTCTGCAAATCAGATTCTGAAGTTCCCATACTTAATTTATTAAAAATAAATATATAAGCTTGAAATGCTTCAGGTTCAGTAATTTTTCTGTCTGAAAAAATACATAAATTGGACTTTATATAGTGCTGAAATAACTTCTTGTGACAAATGTGACGTTTCTGACACCTTACAGTCAAGTGGGACAAACATGACTGACAGGTTGTAAGAAAATAATAGTACATTCGCTACTAGCGATGCATCAGATGTATGAATCATTCACCTGGGCTCGATGCGGATTAGACGTGACAATTTTTACGCTGTTTTTTAGTACATATGGTGAGCGGGCAGAGTCTCGCTACCTGCAAGTTCTAGCGAGCTGACCAGACACACTGTTGACGATCAAATTGACGCTTTAGTACATGGAGCCCTTTGTCTCCAATCTTTGTTTCCAAACTTTTTCTCCCCCTCTGCTGTGTTTCAAACCACTCCTCCCCCCTAAAATTTCTCACCAGGCATTTTTACCCTCCTTTCTCTTTCCACAACCTCACACCTAACATCAGACTCCAGATTTGCAAAAACATTTTACAAGCCTCACATCAGACTCCAGATTTGCAAGCACTAGCCCTCCAATCCCTTCCCACCACCACCCACCCTAGTGTTTACCTTAATATATACACACACCTTCTAACAGTTATTATGTGCAGCTGTCACTAATAATCCAGGATAGAGAAACCACTTCAGACTCACAGCCTTTGTACTGACATTTTACCACATTCTTTTAAACTTTTCCAAACCTCACTTGCTCAGTCACCACAAACTCCCCCCCCCATTTTATCACTGACTCTCACTTCACTCTGCCTTATATCAGATTTATTTTCCTACTCCCTTAACTTCTATGTCCATTCCCTCTCCTTTTGATTGTAAGCTTGAGAGTCTCTCTACCTGTAGGCCACTTTGTGTTTAAAGTGAACTACTACTGATTATGCTCAAGGGCAGGGCATTCCTCTCCTTTTGTATGACCCAATTATTGCACCTACAACTGTTATTTACATTTACTGTACTTGTTTGTGTATTACTGTATCCCTGTAATGTTTTTTATTCTTTGTATAGCGCAGCGTAATCTCCTGGCGCTTTATAAATAAATGAAAATAATAATAATATATTCTATATTATTATTATATATAATATATAATAATATATATATATATATATATATATATATATATATATATATATGTGCATGTCTTAACCTATATATAATCATGTATATATATATATATATATATATATAGTTATAAATATATATTGTACTGAAATACCAGCAGATATATGTAGAAATATATATTTAAGAATAAATAGAACATATTCTGTTATTTGAAGAACATTGGAATATGATATATTCATATTTTCATGTCGGGCTAGAGCAAATGTTTTTTTTTCAACTTTTATTTTCTCCTTTGACTTCTATGGGGGAATACATGAACGCACACTCGATATTCTAACCATTTTTTTGAGACTGTTGGGTAAGAGCGAGAGCGAAAACAGTTTACTTTCAACTCATAATATTTGCGCATTCTGACAAGCGCAAAAAGCTTGCCTCTAGCGCAATCAACGATCGCGCTGAAGCATTAATTTGTGCTCCATTCGTATTGTGGCCCATTGTGTTATATAATTAAATATACATATATATCATTGATGTTCAAGTCTAAACACTAGCATTCTTCCCAAATAAAGTGTTCTTTTAAAGAAGATACAAGTTCTTTTTTAAAATTATTTTATTATTATTATTCTCATTATTTTTTTTATTTATTTCTTTTTTTACAAAAGAACAGGCACCTCTAGATCTTTCCTTTTGCCTTTTGCCCTGGTGACAGGAAAAGAATGAAATATTGCTTCTATTTATAGATTGTATATTCCTACCAGCCTGCAGGAAATGTGAAAAATATTATAGTTATGTTACCACTGTTTTCTTTTGTATTGTAGACAGAGCAAAATAAATGACTGATAAGTAAAATGAAAATTGAGTTAGTAATTATTAATTGATGAATATACCCTGCATTCCCTTATCATGCTGTTCATTTTGCAGCCATATTTTAAACAGCCCCTTTCTGTCTGTACACAGTTTTTTGTTCGAACTCTTATTTGTCTGCTACTTGTAACCTGAATATTTTTCTCCAGCTGCTTTTTTGATTGCTATTTGTTCTCATCAAATACTTTCTTACCTTTTTTGAAAAAGTCACTTTTAATGCATGCATTGTTTTAGGGTCAGAGTTCATCTAATAGTAGAAAAACTACCATTGTAATTTGGAATTGTTGTAGATTTAAAAGAAGGTTTGATCGCCATATCTTTATATGAAATATTGTAAGGGTGTCAGAAAACACATTTTATTATCTTTGAATTACAGAAGACTTGACTAACAATGCTTGCGGCTGGAAGTGAGTTATGAAATGTTCCAAGTAATAAGGGGAAGTAATGCTACTTTAAAAGCCCCACAGGATATTTGTGGAAGATTAAATATATTTTTTTCATCTTTTTATGATGCAGTTTAATATTGGATAGTTTGGTGCTTTTATACTGAAATTGGCCTTAAAAAAAGTTTTGGTAATTATGAAAATGTCAAAATAAGTATATATATATAAAACTTGTTTAAGGTTATACAGAACTAGAGATTTTACTTTGGCAATGTCACTTCAATGGCAATGTCACCACCTTAATAAACTTTAGAATTTTATAATTAATAATGTCATAGCTAATATACAATATTTACAACAGGGGAAATATAAATGTGATGTCAAAAAAATGAGCAAACAATTATTTAGTTTTTTCTAAACAATTGATATTGATACATTTTTATATATATATATATATAGGGCCAGATTACAAGTGGAACAGTATTTAATGCTCCCGCTTGCGTGCTATCTCCGTTAGAAGTAAGATTTTTGCTCACTTTGGGTAGCGCTCATATTACAAGTTGAAAGTAAAAAGTTTTTAATTGCGAGCTAACTTGATGCGAGCAAAAAGCCGAACATATTCCATCATAGAAGTCAATAGAGCAAAAAAGGTGGAAAATAAACCTAACACCCTACTCGCATGCAAACCCCATTGCATATTCTCAAATGCGTTGACCTAACATGAAAATATTAATATTTCACATTCCACTGCTCTACACACATAGCAAAATATGTTCTATTACTTCATGAATAAATATTTCTAACTATATCTGATGGTATTTTTATTCAGTATATATCTATAGCTATATAGATAATTATATATATGTATAGATATATAAAAAGAAACAAGAGTTGTTGGGTAATGTCTCTGTGATTACAAAGACAATACTGGAAGGCGCTACTGCTTGCAATATATGTAAGTGAAGCTGCTGGAGTGGTACAAAATATGTGTAGCTGGGAAGCCTTCGCTTTCAGCTACACGACAAGTAAAATAAAAATCAAAGTGGTAGTACTCTACACAGCGCTAAACTCACTTAGAATAAAATCTACTCAGAATTAAAATGGTAATAGGATAAATGCAGTAGGATAAAATAGTAAAGTAGAGATAGTATATGAGCAACAAGCGAAATGTATAAAAAAGTAGACTATTGGTAATTACGCCACAACCTAGCAAGGGGTCATCAATTTGTTCAAATAATGTCTCTAAATACAAAATACAAAATATCAAAACATGGAGGAAAAAAATATATATATAAATTGTCAGTCAACGATTAAAGGAGTGCTAAATATTTATATAGTCGAACAGAGAAGTCCATATGTGGAGAAAAGTCTTTTATAGCATATATTGTGTCTCATTCAGAAAGTCTTCTCTGTATCCAAGTATCACACGAGGGAGTTGTGATTCTACTTACATTACAAACCCTCAATCCAATGAGGTAAGGGGAAGGCGTGTAGCCAGAAGGATTATTTGGCTGTAGAGATTCCACAAGTTCGATCTGCTTTGGTGGTCCGTTAAAGCATGAACGCCGGTACTTTCTCAGAAGTCTGCGTCTCTACTCCCCTTTCGGTGCCATTGCACAACACTAAATTCAGCGGCTCCGGCCGACAATGGCACAACGATCTCCTTCAATGAGGTGACTTTTCACCTCTAAACCAATAGTGTTGTGTGCCAGCTGACAGGTTTCACTGAGTTTAAGTCCTGTGTTTACATTCTCTTGATCTGTAATCCTTAGTATAAGTAGCGGCCTTTTTGTAGTGATGTTTGTAGAAATTTGTTGCACAATAGCTCTGTATTTCCAGGACTTAGTAAGATCTTTGCAATAGCTTTAGAGAAAATCCAATATTTCCAAATAGGAGTTGTAGGTAAAATAAGTCTTTATGCAAGGTGTGCAAAATGTAACCCTTTTTACTGTATATATTATTACCCAAGGACAAGGTAAATATAAAGTGTAAACTTGATTTAAAAAGTAGCAAAACAAGAGTTTTGTCAGCAGTGGCTTCTGAAGTAATTCACAATAACGATACAGGTGTGAATATATATAGATATTGTACATATATATATATATATATATATATATATATATATATATGAATATCTTTATAAAAATAGATAGAATATATTTTGCTATGTGAAGAGCATTGGAATGTGAAATATTTATAAAAAATACACAGTATAGCACGTTATTAAATATAATTATTGAATAAATATGCTTTTACATGTTTTCCTCTACTTGATTGCAAAAGGCCCCAATGCACTTATATGTATACATTTGTATTACTATGTGTATACATGTCTGTAAATACATATATACTCATATAAATAAATAAATACATATGTACACACACGCACATATATATACTGTATATATATATAGGGAAAAAAGAAGAAAGGAAATCGCTAAAAACCTGATTGGTAAAACCTACACTTGCGAATGCAGCTATAATAGACACACACCTGGGACAGAACTGCCAACAGTGAAAAAGTAGGTGCAAACAAAAGAGAAAATAGTCAAGTGCAAATGCAAGTACAGGTGGATCACCAAAGGTTTTTAAAATGTATAATAAAATATATATTATATATATATTTATAGAGTATCTCACAAAAGTGAGTACACCCCTCACGTATTTGTAAATATTTCATTATATCTTGTCATGTGACAACACTGAAGAAATGACACTTTGCTACAATGTAAAGTAGTGAGTGTACATCCTTTATAACAGTGTAACGTTGCTGTCCCCTTACAATAAATCTACACACAGCCATTAATGTCTAAACCGTTGGCAACAAAAGTGAGTACACCCCTAAGTGGAAATGTCCAAATTGGGCCCAATTAGCCATGTGGCTCGTTAGTGTTACAAGGTCTCAGGTGTGAATGGGGAGCAGGTGTGTAAAATTTGGTGTTATCGCTCTCACACTTTCTCATACTGGTCACTGGAAGTTCAACATGGCACCTCATGGCAAAGAACTCTCTAAATATCTGAAAAAAAGAATTGTTGCTCTACATAAAGATGTCCTAGGCTATAAGAACATTGCCAAGACCATGAAACTGAGCTTCAGCATGATGGGCAAGACCATAGAGCTGTTTCACAGGACAGGTTCCACTCAGAACAGGCCTCGCCATAGTCGACTAAAGAAGTTGAGTGCATGTGCTCAGCGTCATATTCAGAGATTGTCTTTGGGAAATAGACGTATGAGTGCTGCCAGCATTGCTGCAGAGGTTGAAGGGGTGGAGGGGGTCAGCCTGTTAGTGCTCAGACCATACGCCACACACTGCATCAAATTGGTCTGCATGACTGTCGTCCCTGAAGAAAGCCTATTCTAAAGATGATGCACAAGAAAGCCCGCTAACAGTTTGCTGAAGACAAGCAGATTAAGGACATGGATTACTGGAACCATGTCCTGTGGTCCGATGAGACCAAGATAAACTTATTTAGTTCAGATGGTGTAAAGTGTGTGTGGAGGCAACAACAGAGGAGTACAAAGACAAGTGTGTCTTGCCTACAGTCAAGCATGGTGGTGGGAGTGTCATGGTCTAGGCCTGCATGAGTGGTGCTGGCACTGGGGAGCTACAGTTCATTGAGGGAACCATGAATGCCAAAATGTACTGTGACATACTGAAGCAGAGCATGATGCCCTCCCTTTGGAGACTGGGCCGCAGGGCAGTATTCCAACATGATAACGACCCCAAACACACCTCCAAGACGACCACTGCCTTGCTAAAGGAGCTGAGGGTAAAGGTGATGGACTGGCTAAGCATGTCTCCAGACCTAAACCCTCAATCCTCAAATGGAAGGTGGGGGAGGGCAAGGTCTCTAACATCCACCAGCTCCGTGAGGTTGTCATTTGGAGTGGAAGAGGACTCCAGTGGCAATCTGTGAAGCTCTGGTGAACTCCATGCCCAAGAGGGTTAATGCAGTCATGGAAAATAATGGTGGCCACACAAAATATTGACACTTTGGGTCCAGTTTGGACATTAATGGCTGTGTGTTGAGTTATTTTGAGATGACAGCAAATTAACACTGATATATATGTTGTACACTCATTACTTTACATTGTAGCAAAGTTTCATTTCTTCAGTGTTGTCACATGAAAATATATAATAAATATTTACAAAATGTGAGGGGTGTACTCACTTTTGTGAGATACTGTATATATATATATATATATATATATATATATATATATAAATCAATGTAAATATTTGCATAGGAAATAAGTACATCTAGGCAAGTATCCCCGCTTGCTTTCCCCCAGAAATTCTTAATACGAAATGTTTCCAATGCACAAGAGAATTGTGTTTAAGATATGCAAATTAGGTATGCAAATTCTCAGTTTTTTTTGCTTCAAAAATACTGTTTTGACACAGCGATCCTTTTAAACAGGAATATGATAGCAAACCAGAAATCACTCACTATATACAAGGAAATACTTCATCTAGCAATCTCCTATGAATTAAAATATGGAGAGAAGTGAAAGGACTAGCAATGACGCTTAAAACAAATTAGCATAAAACATTAAAAAATATAAAAGAATGATTTTAGTGTGAGAATGTTTCCACTTCTAATGGCAGAGTTCAAAGTACAAGATTCAAAAATCAGCACCGTCCATATTGATACAGGAAAAACAGATGTAATTGATACACCCATGTCCTCACACAATCGTATGAGGTAAAGTAATAGCCCTGGGAGAGGAAACACCATCCACGTCTGTATACAGCCCCCGTCACTCGCAGAGGGTTCGGTCCAAACAGATCCACTAGGTTCCGGCATCAGTTCCTGTCCACTGGCTGAAACGGCTTGTAAAAAAGAGATACAAAACCGACAAGGGCCACACAAATAGTGTTATAATGTTTATTAAAAAAGATACATGAATATAAAGGATGGTCCTTACAATGTTAGACCTCAATCATATGAGGTAAGTAGAAGGATCGTAATACACAAAAGACATCCGTATATTGCAAGGTAAAGCCGGGATGTCCACCGCAACCTTACACATTTGGAAGTTCTAAAGGTAATTGGTGAGGTGAATTGGAATCTAGTAGTGGACTAAATACAAAATGTTGCGGTTTTGTGGCTTCCCGGTTACCTTGTGATTGGTCTAGAGCATTTGTGACATAATCAAAAGTCCAATACAGGCACTCAATTTGACACACCTCTTCACCACTTGATCAATCGCCAGCAGGGGGTGTGTATAGGACATTAGTAGAGAAATACAATTACATATCTGCATTTACAATCTTCACTGAATTATACTGTCTTTTACATGAAGTTCCACAAGTAGTTACTCCCTGATTACAAAGTATTAAACTGTACTCAGAATACTAACAGCAGTCCTGTGCTGGAGTATTAAAAAAGTATTTAACCAACGAGGTTACAATGAGAAAAATTGTTTTCAAAATAACATAATCAACACCACTCCAATAATCACCAAATATGGAGAAACAACATTAGTGGTGAGGAGTGGTATAATTACAGCTGAGATTATTATGAGTAACAGAATAAACAAATAAATATTTTCATCCTATAGCACATGAGCTTCAAATGTTCTAAAAATACGTGCTTCAATATTACATTATATTTACAATTGACAATTTATCTAAATGCACATATATGTGTATAAAATTTTTCCAAACATTGGTTTCAAAAGACAATTTTTTTGTGTTCTTATCTAATTATTATTAAGAGATAACTTGTATCTTGTCCAGTTAGTTCTATGGAGCTAATTTAAAAATTCAAAATTAAATAGAAAAATATATAAAAGACAGTGAAATTAAAGAAAAAATAAAATAAAAAATGTGTAAATGTATATATGCGTACACATGAATATATCTTAATCCTAAATTCTGCAGCCCTGCCAATTAAAAAATAACACCTAGATTACGAGTTTTTAGCCCTATAAGGAAAGTAAAGAACGCAACAAAAGTTGTGTTATTTAACCCCCTATAGCGCTGCCTTTACAAGTTTAAAAAACCAGGGTTGCGCACGCGATATGAAGATTTTGAGCTCCATACCGCACCAAAAACAAGCAGGAGAGCAGGAAAAACAAAGTCTAACACCTGGGATCGCAGAAACAAAAGCTCCGTAACGCAGCCCCATTGATGTCTATGGGGAAAAAGAAAATACAGTTTAAACCTAACACCCTAGCATAAACCTGATTCTAAACACCCCTAATCTGCTACCCCCGACATCACCGACGCCTGCCTACAGTTATTAACTCCATAATCTGTCGCTCCCGATATCACTGACACCTAAATACAATTGTTAACCCCTAATGTGCCTCTCCCGATATCGCCGCCACTATACTACATTTATTAACACCTATTCCGCTGTATCCAATCATTGCTGCAACTATATTAAAGTTATTAACCCCTATTCCGCTGCTCCCCAACATCACCTCAGCTAAATAAAGTTATTAATCCCTAAACCTCTGGCCTCCCACATTACTACCACTATATAAACGTATTAACCCCTAAACTGCCAGCCCCCCACATCGCAACAACCTAAATTAAACTATATTAACCCCTAAACCTAACCCTAACCCTAATGTAACCCTAATCCTATCCCTAACCCTAAACCTAACTCTAACACCCTCTAACTTTAATATAATGAAATTATATCTAAATTAAATTTACAATTATTTACTAAATAATTCCTATTTAAAACTAAATACTTACCTGTGAAATAAAACTGACAGTTACATTGTAGCTAGCTTAGGTTTTATTTTTATTTAACAGGTAAGTTTGTATTTATTTTAACTAGGTAGACTAGTTAGTAAATATTTATTAACTATTTACTAACTACCCCCGACAATTCGCTTACAGTTTTTAAAGTCTCGCTTGAATGATTTTCATCGCAGAGTTGAAGTCCTAATCCAGACAGCGAGAAGTCTTCATCCAGACGGCCTCTTCATTCTTCATCCCGGCGGCAAAGTCCTGATCCAAGCAGCGAGAAGTCTTCATCCAGGCAGCCTCTTTAATTTTCATCCAGGTGGCATCTTCTATCTTGATCCCAGAGGCGCAGAGTGGGTCCATCCTGAAGACATCAGGCGTGGAGCATCCTCTTCATACGGTTGCCGCCATACACTGAATCTTCAATGCAAGGGACACCATCCAAGATGGCGTCCCTTGCATTCCTATTGGCTGAAAATTTTGAATCAGCCAATAGGAATTAGAGCTGCTAAAATCATATTGGCTGTTCAAATCAGCCAATAGGATTTAAGCAGCTCTAATTCTATTGGATTGTTTTTCTCCTTCCTTTACCTTGGCACTAGATTTTTCCAAGAGAAAACATTTTGATCAATATCTCTAGCTTTCTTTATCAATTTGTCTAGTAATTTTTCTGGGTATTGTTTGGTTAGAAATTTTTATTTCAGTACTTTAGATTCTTTGTCAAAATCCTCCATTTTGGTGCAGTTTGGGCGTAGACATTGAAACTGGCCATAGGGTATGTTTTTTTATCCAAGGAGGATAGTGGCCGACAAAGAGAAACATTCTGGATACATCACTTCAACACACTGGTCCCGTATAGAGTGAATAATTATTTTTTCTTTAATTTAATTTGGCTAGATTATGAGTTGTGCGTTAGGCTGAAAAAGCAGCGTTAACAGGTCCTAACACTGCTTTTTCCCTACCGCTACTATTACGAGTCTTGCATGTTTAGGGGCATTGCACACTTCTTTGGCCTTATCGCAAAACGACTTACGTAAACTTTGTAAAGTCTTTTTTCTATGGGACTTCCATAGCGCTGATATTACGAGTCTGTCCTGGGAGGCCAAAAAGTGAGCGGTACATCCTCTACCTCCATGTAAGGTTTATGTATGCTTGCTTGTTACAGAGTGTTAACATGCAGCCTATATGTGTCCCACTCAGTCTCACACCAAACCTGTGACTCTAGATGTAGTCAGAGTCAAGTTTTTGCTCATTGATCTGAGGGGACTGAGGGCAGTCAAGAGAGTGAGAAGGAGGATGCATCAGGAGTAGATGTGAAATAAGGTTCTAGTAAGAATGAAATATATATATATCAATGGTAATGATAGTTTGCGTACTGAAGTACTCTGTATGATATGTAATGTGAGTTTAGGGTTCAGTAAGAGGTTGAGTAATCTCTCATAGTTTGCATGAATAGCGAGTCAGGAGATATCACAACAAGTGTGTAAAAGTCACAGACCAGCCGAATTGGTTACAAAGGCAGTTCAAGATTAAGGTACCTGGTATCCGGAATAATAATGTAGTCTGTACCTTCTAACGTGTGAGCTCTGAGGAGCGTGACAGAACAAACAGTTCTGTCTTCCTGTGCGGCTGTAGTGCGATGGGTCCTGTGGGCATGGTGCTTGAAGTGAGAGCGAGCAGGCAAAGCTGCGGCTGGCCAGTGCTGTGTGTCAGCGTGAGTTCCGGGAGCAGTGTTAGCTGCGTGACATCATCGGCTGCTCCTGTTAGCAGGGAAACAATACTACGAATAAAGGTATTACACTGAGGCTTTGATGCAGACAATTTCCCACTTTACTTGATAGTAGATTCACAGGGAGAAAAAAATATCCACAGCTGAGTTAGTTTCAGAGTTGGCAAACCTTAGGTTTCAGGCTAAGCTGAGTTGCTCCTTAGAGGCTAATAAACCTGTGAAGACAAAATACTTAGCCACGAGCAGGAACAGGAGGAGCCTTATATAGAGATTTGTGAAAGTCATAAAGGGACATCCCTGACCCTGACAGAACACCCCCTTCAAGGAGCCGCTCAGCCGATCACGGCCTCGGGCATTTAGGATGTCTGCTGTGAAACTCCGAAATGAGACAGGGAGCAGACAGATTAGCAGAGGGTTCCCAGGAGTCCTCCTCAGTTCCAAACCCCTTCCAGCGTATGAGGTATTGCAAATTCCTACTGTAATATCTGGAATCAATAATGGTTTGAACCTCATACTCGTCAGCAGCCGGAATAGGAGGCACATCATGTGTGAGAGAAGTCTCGGACCTTACCTGGTGATAGGGTTT
This sequence comes from Bombina bombina, assembly GCF_027579735.1. Taxonomy (NCBI): domain Eukaryota; kingdom Metazoa; phylum Chordata; class Amphibia; order Anura; family Bombinatoridae; genus Bombina; species Bombina bombina. The sequence continues at coordinate 538,185,558 of NC_069504.1, read as the reverse complement.
CAGAAGAGCGACGTGGAAGGTCGGGTGGATTTTATACGTTTGAGGCAATGTCAGCATGACAGCATTCTGGTTCAAGATTTTTTTATAGGGAATGGCCCAATAAAAAGGGCAGCCAGCTTCTTTGATGGTACAGCTAACTTTAGGTACTTGGTGGAGAGCCAAACCTTCTCACCAGTTTTGTAGAAAGGAGCTGTGGTTCTCCTAAGATCGTTATAGCGTTTTTGGGTCTTCTGGGCATCCACTAGGGTTTGTCTGAGGGAGGTGAAGCCTTGGGCAATTGTATTTATGAAGTCGTAGACTAATGGGGAATCGGTATCAGACCTTTTGTTGAGGTGATAGGAAGGATGGAACCCGTAATTGATAAAGAAAGCAGTGTTTTTTGTAGAGGCATTGAGGGTATTCTTGAAGGAGAATTCTGCAGAAGGCAGAAGGGATAATTAGTTATCCTGTTGAGAGGAACAATAGCACCGCAAATACTGTTTGAGTGTCTGATTTGTTCTTTCGGATTGTCTGTTGGTCTGTGGATGGAAGGCAGTGGATAACTTTCTTTCAATATGTAAGATGCGGCAGAGTTTAGTCCAGAATCGCGAAGTGAACTGGGAGCCCCTATCTGTTGTTATGGTGTCTGGTAGTCCGTGTAATCAGACAATATGTTTGAGAAAAAGATGTGCTGTTTCGCTGGCGGTGGGTAAGCCTATAGCTGGTAGGAAGTGTGCTATCTTTGAGAAATTATCAATTACCACCAGTATAGTGTTGTGATTGATGGCAGATGGGGGTAGATCCACAATGAAATCCATGGCAATTGACCTCCATGGTCTGTCCGATATGGGCAAGGAAAGGAGACAGCTGTAGGGATGTCATTTAGTGTGTTTATTCTGGCAGCAGATCCTGCATGTTTTGATATACTGAGTAATACTGTCGTGCATCTTTGGCCACCAGTAATCTCTCCGGAGAAGGTTTTGCATCTTATGGATGCCTGGATGACCTGCAAGTACAGAATCATGTGCTGACTGTAGAACTTATTGCCTGAGCGAGACAGGGACGTACAACTGTCTTTCATGAACTAAGAGCCCACTGGCAGTCTTGTGGAGTGGTAGGTGGGTTGTGGTGATATCCTCCGCCTGATGAGTACGGAATCATACCATATCGGTCGTAGTGAGGGCTATGAGCCTATCTTGGGGTATCATGCAATCCGAGTTTGTATAATTAAGTGGTTTTAGATCTCTCCTTGATAGGGCATCGACTTTGGCATTCTTGTTTCCAGGTCTGTAAGTTATTACATAGTTGAATCTGGTAAAGAAGAGACTCCATCATATTTGACGGGAACTTAATGTTTTATTGGTCTTGAGAAACTGCAGATTCCTGTGGTCGTTGTAAATGACTATCAGAGATGGAGTGCCTTCCAGAAGATATCTCCAGAATTCCAGAGAAGCCTTGATGGTGAGAAGTTCCTTTTCTCCGACCGCATAGTTCATTTTGGCGCTGTTCATTAGTCTGGAGTAATAAGATAAAGGATGTAATGGCTCCTTAGGACAATACAGCACCGATTGCATGATCCGAAGCGTCAACTTCAAGGACATATGGAAGAGTTGGGTCATGGAATTGAATAATAGGGACTGTGACAAATTTCTGTTCGAGTAGATGGAAAGCCACATTGGCTTGGTTGTTCCATTTAAATTTGTGATCCTTTTTTGTCAGGGTTGTCAATGGTTTAATGATATCCGAGAATCCTTGAATAAACTTTCTGTAGAAGTTTGAGAAACCTAGAAACTTTTGGATGTCCTTCTTGGATGAGGGAATGGGCCAGTTGGTGATCGCCTCTACCTTATTGTTTTCCATCTGAATCCCAGAGGGGAAAATTCTGTAGCCCAGAAAGAAAATGGAAGTTGAATTGAAGATACACTTTTCAACTTTCACATAGAGTGAGTTTGATCTAAGCCTAGATAGAACTGCTTTGACATGTAAATTAATATGTCATCAAGGTAGATCACCATATTAACGTCTAACATATCACGAAACAAGTCGTTCATGAAATGCTGGAAAGTTGCAGGGGCATTACAGAGCCCGAATGGCATGACCGTATACTCGAACAAGCCGTACCTTGTCCGGAATGCGGTCAGCCATTCGCCGCCCTTCCTCATTCATACGAGGTTGTAGGCACTCCTCAGATCTAACTTTGTGAAAACCTTAGCCCCCTGCAATAGTTCGATTAATTCGGGTATCAGGGGCAAAGGGCACCTATTCTTTCTAGTACGTGCATTTAGCTTCCTGTAATCTATTATCGGTCGGAGGCTGTTGTCTTTATTTCTTACGGAGAAAATCCCCGCACCGGCTGGGGAGGTGGACAGTCTAATGAAACCCTTCTGAAGGTTCTTGTCTAAGTATTCCTTCATGTGTTTGAGCTTGGGTTCGGATAAGGGGAAAATACGGCCGTATGGTATGGATGAGTTGGGCAACAATTCGATGGGGCAATCGTACGGCCTATGGGGTGGTAAGGTCTGAACCTCCTTTTTGTTGAATATGTCAGCAAACTGTTGGTAACAGTGTGGGACATTGATATCTGAGATATGCATGAGTGTGTGTGAAAATACAACCTTACAATTCCTTTTGCAATTATCAGAGTTGAAGTGTATCAAACCCTTTCCCCAATGAATAGTGGGTTCATGAAGTTTTAACCCTGTTAGACCCGGTATGAGGGGGAACAAGGGTGTGTGTATCACCTCAAAGACCTTATACTCTGTATGCCCTGATGGAAAGGTGACTTTTATGGGAGCGGTTTGGTGAGTTATTGGACCAGACTTCATGGAAGAACCATCTACAAGTCGGATAGCTAATTAATTTTCTTTTTATATTAGTGGTATTTTAAGTGAGTGAACATAATCAAAATTAATGAAGTCTCCTGTAGCTCCTGAATCAATCACGGCCAGTGTAATTGCTTGATGATGATCCCACTGTAGGGAAATAGAAAAGCAGAGGTGAGATGAAACTTTAACTTTATTGTTATCAGAACAGATTGAGTCTTTGTTTGACTTACCCTTCCTTTGTCTTAAGAGAGTGGGGCAGTCTTTAACGGTATGATCTGTACTGGCGCAGTACATGCAAAGGTTGTGGAGTTTGCGCCATGCCATTTCCTCAGGTTTCAGTGGACCCTTCACGAATGGTATATCCATGGGTTCCTCAGAGTTTCTGGAAAGTGGTGTGGGTGTGGAATACCTTTTCCCAGAGTAATCTGTGCACCCTTTTTCAGATTTCCTCTCTCTTATGCGTCTATCTATGGAGATACAGAGTGTAATTAGATTCTCTAGATTTGTGGGCATGACTGTGCGGGCCAATTCATCTTTTATACTTTCACATAGTCCTAGACGGAACTGGTTTTTAGGACATGCTCATTCCATAGGGTGTCAGAGCCCATCTCTTATACTCAGCTATGTAATCCTCGACCGGACACCGTCCTTGACGGAGAGCACGAATAGCAGTTTCTGCTGTGGATTTTTTATCATGATCCTGATACAATAGAGACATTGCTGAGAAAAAAGAATCCAAGGAAATGAGGATGGGTTCAGTAAGAGGTTGAGTAATCTCTCATAGTTTGCATGAACAGCGAGTCAGGAGATATAACAACAAGTGTGTAAAAGTCACAGACCAGCTGAATTGGTTACAAAGGCAGTTCAAGATTAAGGTACCTGGTATCCGGAATAATTATGTAGTCTGTACCTTCTAACGTGTGAGCTCTGAGGAGCGTGACAAAACAAACAATTCCGTGTTCCTGTGTGGCTGTAGTGCGATGGGTCCTGTGGGCGTGGTGCTCGAAGTGAGAGTGAGCAGGCAGAGCTGCCGCTGACCAGGGCTGTGTGTCAGCGTGAGTTCCGGGAGCAGCGTTAGCTGCGTGACGTCATCGGCTGCTCCTGTTAGCAGGGAAACAATACTATGAATAAAGGTATTACACTGAGGCTTTAGATGCAGACAATTTCCCACTTTACTTGATAGTAGATTCACAGGGAGAAAGAGATATCCACAGCTGGGTTAGTTTCAGAGTTGGCAAACCTTAGGTTTCAGGCTAAGCTGAGTTGCTCCTTAGAGGCTAATAAACCTGTGAAGACAAAATACTTAGCCACAAGCAGGAACAGGAGGAGCCTTATATAGAGATTTGTGAAAGTCTTAAAGAGACATCCCTGACCCTGACACTCCAAGATCCCTAACGCATTTAAAAGTCAGTAGTTAAGTGTTTTATGGTACAACACTGTAACATAAAACTAAAGTGCTATAAAGTACACTAACACCCATAAACTACCAATTAACCCCTAAACCGAGGCCAATAGGATTGAGCTTGCATTCTATTGGCTGTTCCAATCAGCCAATAGAATGCAAGCTCAATCCTATTGGCTGATTGGATCAGCCAATAGGATTGAACTTCAATCCTATTCGCTGATTGCATCAGCCAATAGGAATTTTTATACCTTAATTCCAATTGGCTGATAGAATTCTATCAGTCAATCGAAATCTAAGGGACGCCATTTTGGATGACGTCACTTAAAGGAATCGTTATTCAGTAAGAAGACTTTGTTTGAAGAGGATGCTCCGCGTCGGATGTCTTGAAGATGGACCCACTCTGCATCGGATGGATGAAGATAGAAGATGCTGTCTGGATGAAGACTTCTGCCCGTCTGGAGGACCACTTCGCCCGACTTGGATGAAGACTTCTCCCGGCTTCGTTGAGGACTTCGGCCCGGTTGGATGAAGACTTCTGCCGCTTCCTTGAGGATGGATGTCCGGTCTTCAGAACAGTAAGTCGATCTTCAGGGGGTTAGTGTTAGGTTTTTTTAAGGGTGTATTGGGTGGGTTTTATTTTTTAGATTAGGGTTTGGGCCGCAAAAAAGCTAACTGCCCATCCAAATGTCCTTTTCAGGGCAATGGGGAGCTTAGGTTTTTTTAGATAGTATTTTATTTGGGGGGGTTGGTTCTGTGGGTGGCGGGTTTTACTGTTGGGGGGGTTGTTTGTATTTTTTTTTACAGGTAAAAGAGCTGATTACTTTGGGGCAATGCCCCGCAAAAGGCCCTTTTAAGGGCTATTGATAGTTTAGTTTAGGCTAGTTTTTTTTTTTTTTTTGGGGGGGGGCTTTTTTATTTTGATAGGGCTATTAGATTAGGTGTAATTAGTTTAAATATCTTTTAATTTGTTTATTATTTTCTGTAATTTAGTGTTTGTTTTTTGTACTTTAGCTAATTTAATTTAATGTATTTAATTGTTGTTAATTTAGTTAATTTATAACTAGGTGTTATTGTAACTTAGGTTAGGTTTTATTGTACAGGTACTTTTGTATTTATTTTAGCTAGGTAGTTATTAAATAGTTAATAACTATTATACCTAGTTAAAATAAATACAAACTTGCCTGTAAAATAAAAATAAACCCTAAGCTAGATACAATGTAAATATTAGTTATATTGTAGCTATCTTAGGGTTTATTTTATAAGTAAGTATTTATTTTTAAATAGGAATAATTTAGGTAATAATTGTAGGTTTTATTTATATTTATTTTAATTATATTTAAGTTAGGGGGTGTTAGGTTTAGGGTTAGACTTAGGTTTAGGGGTTAATACATTTAGTATAGTGGCGGCAACGTTGGGGATGGCATATTAGGGATTAACAATATTTAACTAATGTTTGCGAGGTGGGAGTGTGGAGGTTTAGGGGTTAATATGTTTATTATAGTGGCGGTGACGTTGGGGGTGCAGATTAGGGGTTAATAAATGTAGATAGGTTGCGGCGACATTGGGGGCGGCAGATTAGGGGTTCATAAGTATAATGTAGGTGGCGGCGGTGTCCGGAGCGGTAGATTAGGGGTTAATAAATATAATGAAGGTTGCGACGATGTCGGGGGCGGCAGATTAGGGGTTTATAAGTGTAATATTAGGGGTGTTTAGACTCGGGGTTCATGTTAGGGTGTTAGGTGTAAACATAACTTTAGTTTCCCCATAGGAATCAATGGGGCTGCGTTACTGAGTTTTACGCTGCTTTTTGGCAGGTGTTAGAATTTTTCTCAGCTGGCTCTCCGCGTTGATTCCTAATGGGAAACCGTGCAAGAGCACCTACGACCAGCTCACCGCTGACTTAAGCAGCGCTGCAATTGCAGTGCGGTATGGAGCAAAATTTTGCTCAATGCTCACTTCTTGTCTTTTAATGCCGGGTTTGTAAAAATCCGTAATACCAGCGCTGTATGTAAGTGAGCGGTGAGAGAAAACTGCTCGTTAGCACCGCATAGCCTCTAACGCCAAACTCGTAATCTAACCGATTGTCTTACAATATTATTATTATCGGTTATTTGTAGAGCGCCAACAGATACATATATTTTTTTCTCATTTTTATATATATTTCCATTTAATTTGGAATTTTTAAGTTAGCTCCATATACAACTAACTGGACTAGATACCAGTAATCTCCCAATAATAATTAGATTAGAACATTGTAGCTATCTTAGGTTTTATTTTTATTTCACAGCTAAGTTTGTATTTATTTTAACTAGGTAGAATAGTTACTAAATAGTTATTAACTATTTACTAACTACCTAGTTAAGATAAATACAAATTTACTTGTAAAATAAAACCTAACCTGCCTTACACTAACACCTAACCTTACACTACAATTAAATAAATTGCATTAATTAAATACAATTAACTAAATAAAAAAACCCCAATAAATTACACAAAATAAAAAAGAAATGATCAGATATTTAAACTAATTACACCTAATCTAATAGCCTGCATTGATGTCTATGGGGAAATCGTGCACAAGCATGTAAAACCAGCTTACCGCAGCTCACCACAGCGCTGGTATTGGAGTGCGGTATGGAGCTCAATTTTGCTCTATGCTCACTTCTTGCCTGCTAACGCCGGGTTTTTGTAAACCTGTAATACCAGCGCTGTAGGTAAGTGAGCAGTGACAATAATTTGCAAGTTAGCACATAGCAGCTCTTACCGCAAAACTTGCAATCTAGCCGATAGTTTGCCCTTCACAAACCCCCCCTACTTTCATCATTTTTCTCAGTTATCTTTATTTTGGAGAAATCAGAATAAATGTGATCCAGAAGAAAAATAAAACAATTACATTAAGCATTAAACTGCAGCTAAATGTCATATAAAGTAGCTTAATCAGAAAATTCAAACAGAGATTTGTAATAAAAGCATAATTTATTATTTGGGGGTGTCATGTTAATGACTTCCATTTAGAGATACGCTACTGTGCGTATAGAAAATAAACAAATTAATAAACAATGTGATCTTCGCTATAAAGTAAATTAGCAAGTATTAACATCATTTGGTGATTATATATGCATGGTTATAGTGAATTATAGTGTATGACTTCTCGCAGTAACAGTAATATTAAAAGCATTCTGCTTAGCTATGTTTAGTCATAAAATATGATTGTTGGATATCGAAGTCTTCATACATATTTATGAATTAACTCATATAGCAGAATATTTGTACTTTGTAGAGTTTTGGAAAAGAAAAGATGAGTTTTGTGCAACTTTTTTTTAACCCTTAGGTTAACTTATATATATATATACAGGATAAGAAAACCCACGTAGGGCTCCGCACTCACTTTTCAGATGCAACTGCCCAGGGTGCATTTAAAATAGTACACAACCCACATCAGTTGAAAGCACTCACTGGGTCTTGTATATCAAACAAAATGTATCAACAGTAATGTTTCGGGGGTGTTAGCCCCGTCCTCAGACCATACACAGGGTATTAAAACATACCTGACCTTGTATCCCTAACATCGAAACACCTTAGCCGCAAACCCGAACCTCCATGACGTCATGACCGTTCCACTGCGCAGGCCCTGCCGTTGCCATGGTTACTGGAAGCGGCGTGCCTTAAAAACAGAACAGTGGCATACATTTAGAACAATCTATAACATCCTAAGCTTTCAAATTGGTCTAATTATTCCTAATGCATTGCTAGCAACTAACTCAAGTACTGTGGCATTAACTCTGCCTACCAAAATACGAGTGACAGTAAAGGAAAAAAGGACCTAAAATATAGAGTGCAATACTAAGCCATTTAATCTAGCCACAGTGAGACAGTTGATTTAACATTGCATGGAACTTTCCTCTCAGAATACCACAGAAAAATGTTTATTCCTAGGGGGTTTAGGGTGAAAAATGACCCCACGATTAGGAGAAATAATGCTGCATTCTGTATTAAATGGTGTAGTATTTTGAATAAGTGCTCTTTAGACTTAATATTATTGGTAATAGAAGAGGTAAGAGCACGTATGTTAAAAGCAGAAGCTGAAATCCAACAGTTTGAAGATATATATAAACCCACATTGGAAGCAGACCAGGATCAGAACTGGATTTAAAAAGTGAACAAACAAATCCAAGAATTTGAGATGGAGTTAACGACATTTAAGAACCGTAAGTGGGATACGGTCACTCAGGACTATAGAGAGTAGAGGGTATATAAGTGGCTGCTTTCTACTGAGGAGAGACAGGCACTAATTGATACTAGACCCAGAAGACCCCGATATTATAGACCACGGAATATTGCTACAGTAGATTCATTGGGTAATAGTTCTGATTCGGACATTCCTACACACACAGGTTCCCAGCAGGGGGCATATACAGGAGGAGTGGTAACTCGCTCAAAAAACTTGGGAGGCACAGGACACATGTCAGAAGAGAACGCGGTAAGAGGATGAACCCCCAGGTCAAGGAGACAATAGTACCTGACATTGTCATCGATTTAAGTTCATACCAACTAACAACATTTGTATCTGCAGTACTAAATAAAGGACTGTCATTTGTACCTACATCAATTGCGAGATGCCACAACCTACAAACAGCTTACTCATCACCTCACCAAAATCTTTAAGTCAGATATTGATTTGATTCTGGATGAATCCTTAAAGGAGACATGGCTGGTTAAAAATGAAGTGAACTTCATGAAGGTACAACACCCTCAGATCCTAGCCATTCTATACCTTACCTAAGGTACATAAAGACCTGATCTGTCCCCCTGGTATGCCTATAGTGTCATACATTGGCTCGCGTCTACAGCCGATTGCTTCATTCCTAGACAAGATTATTCATCTCCTGGTGCGCAATATGCCATCCTTCCTGTTATATTCTATGAGTCTGATTAAAGAAATGAAGACATTTCCAACCATTGAGGAACCTCTAACCTTGGTTACCCTTGATGTGGTAAGTCTTTATACCGTGATACCACATGCATTTGGAATTAGGGCTATTTGTAACTAACTTAGCAGATACCCAAATGTGGGACCCCCAGTGGGGTTAATTCTGGAATTATTACAAACCTGCCTAACAAAAAACTACTTCAAGTTCAAGAAAAACTTCTATCTACAGCTGATGGGGCAGTGATGGGGTCTAATATGGCCCCAACATATGCCAATTTATATATAGCAGAGTCTGAAGAATTTGATACTACTCTCTTCCAACATCATCATATAAAATACAACAGAAGATATATTGATGACTTGTTCCTCCTATGGGGTGGAATAGAAGATGAACTCCAGAACTGATTTGAAGCATTGAATAAGGTTATTCATTCTTTACAGTTTAAAATAACCTATAAAGAGAGATCAGTGGATTTTTTGGATTTGAGTCTACATCAAGGATGGTAAGCTTCAGACCACTCTTTTTAGAAAGAAGACAGATAGAAACTCTCTTCTGAATGCCACCAGTTGTCATCCTCCTTTTCTTAAGAATGCGTTACCAATATTGCAATTCAAATGAGTGATATGCAACAATAGTGAAATGATTAAAGCACAAGTGCAACTCACTGAGATGAAAGACAGATTTATCCAACAGGGGTATAAAGAGAAACATATTTTGAAACATTATAATACCTTTAAGAACATGGATCAAGATATGGCTCTTACTAATTCCAAACAACAGAAGGAAGATGAGAGAATGATCTTCACAACAACATATACTGAGGATAAGAGAGCTATGCCTAACGTAATAAAGCAAGAATGGCATATTGAATCAGATGGGAACTTGCCTTTCAAGAAAATGGGGCCACCAAAAATTGGCTTTCGGACGGCCAGATCAATTACGGACATGCTGGTCAAGGTAAATCCTGTCCAGAGCTACAAGACTAAAACTTGGCTACAACAGGTTAAACCTGGTTGTTATAAATGTGCTGGTTGCACAACCTGCAATGGTCTCCTTAACACCAAATTTTTTACCGATCCTTCTACTAATAAAAAGTTTGAGATCCGACATAGAGTAACCTGCACTACAACACATATTGTCTATTTATTGCATTGTCTGCGTGGGTTATTCTATGTCGGAAAAACTATTGATGACCTCCGGTCTCGTATGGCCAACCATCGCACCTCAATCTGTATGGCAATAAAAAAGGGCGAGTCGAAGCAACCTATTGCCCGACATTTTGCTATGTTTGGCCATACGGTCTCAGATTTGAGGTATGTGATCATTTATCACATTCTCCCGCTCCCAAGAGGGGTAACTGTTAAAACGTGAGTCCAGGTGGATATTCAACCTGGGCACTTTGGTGCCTAATGGGTTAAATACACACCTGGACTTGCATTGCTTTTTTTTATTATTGAAATAATTTTTTATTAAGGTATTGATAAGTCACAAAACTTAAATCAAGTTACATCAGTATGTTGCACATTTCGCCAAACATATAAAAGAATAGATCAATAACATAAATCATGTGAACTCCACTGTAAAACATAGTATCTTCATATTTAACAATGATATCACAGACCAGAACAGCACAGGACTGACAATGATACCTTAAATTTTAGCTTTATAAACAGGTCTTTCGATAGTACCTCTTAATTATGTTGTGCTGCTGAATAGGATGATACTTTTATGCTAACCTAACACAGGCAAAAAACATACTATCTTATTTGAGAGGTACTCTTTCTGACCACGGATAAGTTACATGTAATATCTAATGTTGAAGAGGTCAGACACTCATAAATATGATAAATTTGCAATTGAACATGTATACAATCGATATAACAGATAGGAATCTTATAAGAATTCATTTACATTATTTCAGTATAACTGTATGGGGAATAGCGGACCAAAGCCGCTCTTGCAAAATCCCAGACCTAAAGCTGTGTATGTTATGTACATACGTTAATTTGCTTAGAATAAAGTAAGCAAGCCAGTATATGTGACACCTCTATAGCTCCTTCATATTTGGCTCTATAGGGATATATGTTAGGATGTTGGACCGGGGGGACGTGTCCAGGCAATTATTGGTGTGGTATTGTTATTATCATGAGGCTCACTATCAAGAAGGTCTCACTTGGGCAAATCATCAGACAGACGGATAGTAAAATAAAGTAAAATAGAATAAGAGGGCAGACAATTAATTAGTGAACTCGCCATATTAAAGCGTAACTCTCTGAAAGCTTGGGAATTTGTACCCTGTCACCCTGGTACAGGCTCTATACCCAGATGACAGGTAGTGTAAGGATACCTCACCTTAGGCTAAAGCTATAGATATCCTCAATGACAGGTTAAATACACTAGTATGTAGAACTACCTCCATTGAGGAGATCAGAGGGAGCTGGACATACAGAATACGGCCTAAATAAGCAAGCTATAATTAAGTTAATTGTATATACCCACTGAAAAAAAAAGTATGACTTATTCAAAACATAGTATGCAGATACAAATAGATGGAGAGGGTATTGTTCTTTAACATACACTTCTCCTATAATTAAGAGGTCACTCTAGGATCTAACCATTATAATGATACAGAGATTAGCTTATGAAGTGGCCTCTACTAGACCTTAAAACATATTTTGAGAAATTAGTATCTGATGCCAGTAAGTGGTTAAGAGACATAGAAATAGTATCAAGAAATAGCTGCAGTAATTTGTAATAACATTACTAACAATACATTTGCTAAAACCTATCAGCTCTCTGGGACGTTATATCAATACAGTGGTGTAGAGGGATAAGACCACATATCGAGATACAGGATGGCATTGCATCTAAACCAATGCCCTCTCTATGAAGTGGCTTTGTTATTAGTCCAGTTAATATGAGATCCCTGAAGGCGTGACCGCTCCTCCGCTGCTGGTGTAAATAAATGTAGGTAGCTAGGGTGGGCATCGGATTCAGCAGTTGACAAGCCACCCGGTCCTTGTGAGGCATACTTGCTTCTAAGAGTCCCTGAGCCCAACCGCGGGAGATGGCCACTCTCCCCCTGCCCCGGCACCAGAGATGAGTGTTGGATTTTCATCTCCCTCATAACAAGGACAGGAATTAGGTGGGTGGAGAAGCATTGCATTCTGTGAGCTTGATGGTAGCTCTGTGCTGGTTTCCAACCCGGGCCATGGATGACTCAGATCCCATACCAAACAGTTGCCGGAAGGTGTGGCAATGTAGTGTGAAACCTTGGGTATGTCAGTGGTACTGTGGCCATGTATTTCAAGTGTAGGGGTTATCTTGGAGCAGGCTCTCACCAGCTTTTGCGATGACATAGCCTCTCTGTCTAGGTCGGTCCCCGGCTTGCCTTCTGCTTTTCAGCCTGTACTCCGGACTGTCATAATGAGATCAGCCATACAGCTGTCTAGTTTAGATTCAAGCTGTAGCAATGAAATTTGTATAAGCTTGTGAGGCTCCTCTATTTTATGTATGGGCTTAGCTTGCGTTGAGAAGTAGGCAGGCGGGGTGCTAAAGACCTTGTCACTAGGCCGCTGCCCATGTATTTGGCGTTCCAACCTGGGCCCAATAATCATAAATACAGATTCAGCCCTGTTTCATCTGTCTGATGTTGAGTTGTTTCCCTTCTAATGTTGTAGGATTATCTCTATAATCGGATGATTAGTAGAGGTCACATAAGAGCCACAAAAAACACGACCTATCATGGCCACCACTGGACACTGGCTTTGCTTTTTTTGATGCTTCTAATATTGGACAATAGATCTATTTGCCAGCCTATAGTGAGGGACATGTTAGACTGTTTCTGGGTTTTCTACATTAACAGTTTAATGTTTTTTACATTGACAGTTTAATGTCCTAAGTAATGTGTATTAGTTAAATAGACAAAATTGGAGGTTCCTGTTAAATTTAACTGTCTCACTGTGGCTATATTAAATGGCTTAGTATTGCACTCTATATTTAAGGTCCTTTTATCCTTAATTGCCACTCGTATTTTGGTAGGCAGAGTTAATGCCACAGTACTTGAGTTAGTTGCTAGCAATGCATTAGGGATAATTAGACATATTTGAAAACTTAGGTTGTTATAGATTGTTCTAAATGTATGTCACTGTTACATTTTTAAGGCACATGCTTCTGGTAACCATGGCAACGGCCGGGCCTGCGCAGTGGAATGGTCATGACATCATGGAGGTGCCGTTTTGCGGCTAAGGTGTTTTGATGTTGGGGATATAAGGTCAGGTATGTTTTAATACACTGTGTATGGTCTGAGGACTAACACCCCTGAAACGTTACTGTTATATATATAATAAGTTATAGCAGCTCAAATTAGCACAGTCGTGATATCCATTGAAAGTATAGGCTGTGCTGTAGTGAAGTTGACCGCACAAACCCTTCACTTTGCCATGAACTTGTAAAATTAAAGTGCCACTTGTAATCTAGCTTTATGCATTATCCAATCAGGTGAAAGAGAATGTTTGATAGGAGTTTGCCTCTCTTTGTATAATGGTCTTATTCCTGTGATTTATGGGAAGATGCATATGTGTATATTTCTAGGCTAATGTGTATATGTAGGTTTGTTGTTCTTATGCAGCCATAAGAAATAACATATATTGGTAAAATTTTGCTCAATTGAAGTTTGAAGTTACACTGTCAGAAAAAGGGGTATAGTTGGGGTCCGTTTATGAACACCTAGGGTACAACTGCTGTGGTTGTACCCTCAATGGATCATAATTTCTCCTTAAGGAACTTATATGTACCATTTAGAAGTAAATAATGTACAAATATGTTTCCAACTGTCAAAGGATCCATGTCTGTACCATTTAATCCCCCCAAAAAGGTACAATCACTTGTGTGACTAAAAGGTTGAGGGGGATGGGTGGTTTAATGCTGCCAAACCCTGTAAGTCCTTATCATTTGTGCACCCCAATTATTGAATGAAAACATAACTGGCATACATGTACAGCAAAATAATTAATGTTCAATGGTTGTTAGTAATATGCAAGAGGTGGGCAAGGCAACAAAAAATACTTAACACATTTCCTAACCCAATGATACTGTGTTGCTGGTTTTAAATAGCACACAAGCTCTTAACATTGCAATGTTTATATTTAGAGCATCAAGATGATAACTCTTAAACATAAAGAAAATATATTAACAAAGAAAACAATTTGTTTTCAATTCTATAAAATAAACAAGAGCTGTTTAAGAACCTGTTTTTAAAAAAAAAAATTGTAACCATTCCCCGGTCACATACATGGACATTATGTAACACGTCATAGTGCCATCTATTGGTTGAAAGTTCCTTGACGTGTAACACAGCTCCATCTATTGGTAGAAGGTTCATCACTAAAATGTGTACTGGGGAAATAGACTAATTTGCATAGAGTGACAATTAAATGTATGGTTGTGAGTTTTATTGTTTATTGCTCCCCTGAATCCCCCTTCCTTTCGTTGAAGTTATATTTTATTATGATGTTGTTTTCTATATATTTTCTATATATTTATGTTTTATGTGGTGTGTCATTTATTCAAAGAAAAATGGCTCCAGCTGTGGTGTGTTACCCTAATTTTTATGAGGTGCTGTTAGAGTCTAGTACAGAGTAAAATATAATATTTCAAGTAGCTCCTTTTGGAACTGGTTGTTTAGCCTGGTTGATGCAGGAATTCCTGTAGAAATCTTTGGGCCTCCTATTTGGTTACATTATCCAGTTATCAAACTGCAGTGTGGTTATTGTAATACTGTCTGCACAAGTACAAATTCGTTTAATGCATATTAGTATGTTATACTTAATTTGAAGGAACAGCAGTTTAAATTTACTGTGTTGAGAACAATATTGCCATTATGAGGTACAAAGGGCTTGTCACTGGGGCAGTGCCCTTAAAAGGCCAAATCTGCACTATTTTTAAGGGTACATTATGGTACCATAGTATTGAGGTCCAATCTAGTCACCAAAGATACATATTGGCCTTTGAAAGGTACAATCTGCAAGGGTACCAATATGTTGCCATGTTTTGAGGGTACTGCCCAAGTGACAAGCTGTTGTACCCCTAAAGGTACAATTTGTGCATATTTTTTCTGACAGTGTAGGAAAGTATGGCCTCCATTACATATGCAGCGTCACCCGCAAAATCCTCCGCCGGCAGATTTTATGCGATTTTGGTATTACATATACGGCGTAGCATACAAGTTACGTGCGTATATTCACCCTTCGGACGTATTTTTTTACCCAAAGACTAACATAGAACAGCAGCACAATTTGGTATCCAATATACAGCGTAAGGACTTACGCGCGCAGAATTCAGAAAATCTACTCATTTCTCATCTCGCCACATATTGCAGGAGCAGCAACCCTTGTACTGACTAAAAAAGCAACGTAACTACTTGGAAGCCTTAACAAACACATACATTTAAGCAGCATCTCAAGGTTAAAGGGACAGTATACTATGATATTGGTTTTTAAGGTTTATTTGTGTATTTGAAATAGTTTGAAGCCACAACATAATCAAATGGATTGAGCTTGTAGGTACTTTGCATGTACATTGTGGACATATACTTGCTTATTTACTTTAAATTTCTTCTCAAAACAATCAACAATACTTGGAGGAGAGAACAATGGGAAATCATAATTGTATTACCTTCATCTCTTTATATATGGGTTTATATATGAATTTTGAATAGCATAATTACGTGTCGCATTTTTATATGAAATTGTGGTTCATTTTTATGAGTGTTAGCCTAATTTGCATAAAACTACCCTTTATTGACACTTTCCGTGGATAAAATACTGGCGTAAGTTACTTGCGACGACTAAAATGTGTATTTGCGCACATTTCAGAAGATCGCCAGTTTGTCCTACTTAGGCTAGTTTAGCATCTAACGGAGCAGTATATGTAATACCCCGATGTGCGAGGTGAAATTACAGGCGGCACGGGTTCCCACGCTTGTGCCGAAACCTGCGCCGTATATGTGATTGCGCCCTGTATGTTTTGTTTGTGACCTTATGAACAGCATAGTAAAGTTTAGTGAGACATAAAATATAACATATTCATGTTAAAGAGACTGCAAAGAAAAAAGAAAAACAACTCTTTTTCTATTGAAGGATATCATGTGGTGTTATGTAATACTGACGTTTAAATGCATTAACATTCTGCATTCATGTTTTGTTTCTTCTGTTCCTGAAAACAGCAGTGGAAAGGATTATACATTTCTAATATAAACTTAAATCATAGACACTAGTAATGAATTTCTCTGCAATTCAATCTGTCTGATACTTGTTGAGCAGAAAATGATATCACAAATCAAACTGGCCTCTTCATGTTTCCTGGCAAGAAAATGCTGATATACAAAGTTCATTAGAACAGATGTTTTCTTTTTTCTTAAGCAAGTTGAAGGGAAAAAAAGCAACAAAAACGATTGATATAAAGAATATATCTTAACACTTAAGTTTTCTTCAGTACTTTTTTTCTACCATCTGATTTGTCAAAGACAAATACCCCAGCTCTTTAAGTAAGGATTATTTTATTATTAAATTTCATGTTGTTCTTTCTACAGGGCAAGAAAAAATATATGATAAATGACCCCCTAATTCACTTTGACAATCTTGTTTTCACCATCATAAAATGCGCTGTTTAAAAACCTCTTTTCTCAGTTTTTATATCTTATACCAAAATAAATAATGGAACACTCACCTGATAAGAAGCAGCAATCCTTTAAAAAGGTTTTTAAATGGTTTTAGGAACATTTTGTCCTACTGGTTAAGTTGTAAAAGAAAAGGCACAAAAAAGTTTAAATAAAGAAACCAAGTTATACTAAATTATAATCAATAAAATTCATTTTAGGTAAAGATGGAGCTTATGATCACAAAAAAATAAAATATAAACATGCACTTAAAGGGACACTGAACCCAAATGTTTTATTTCATGATTCAGATAGAGCATGCAATTTTAAGCAACTTTCTAATTTACGCCTATTATCAATTTGTCTTCGTTCTCTTGCTATCTTTATTTTAAAAGCAGGAATGTAAATCTTAGCAGCCAGCCTATTTTATGTTCAGCACCATGGATAGCGCTTGCTTATTGGAGGCTTACATTTACCCACCAATAAGCAAGCATAACCCAGGTTCTCAAACAAAAATGGGCATCACCTATGCATCAGATTCCTGCTTTTTAAATAAAGATAGCAAGAGAAGGAAGAAAAATTGATAATATGAGTAAATTAGAAAGTTGATTAAAATTGCATGCTCTATCTGAATCATGAATGAAAAAAAAATCGGTTTAGTGTCCCTTTAAAGGGATATAAAACCCCAACAATTTTCTTTTGTGATTCGTACAGAGCATACCATTTTTAAAAAGTTTCCAATTTAGATCTATTATCAAATTTGCTTCATTACCATAATATTCTGTGTTAGATTCTTATTATGTAGGTGTTTGGAGCACTGCATGGCAGGAAATAGTGCTTTGATCTAGTGCTTTGCAAATGGATAACATTCCTGCAAAACTTCTGTCATATAGTGCTCTAGAAATGGGCAGTCTCCTAAGCAGATGTCCCTGCTTTTTAACAAAAGATACCAAGAGAATGAAGAAAAATTAATAATAGAAGAAAATTAGAAAGTTGTTTAAAATTACATGCTCTATCTGAACCATGACTGAAAAAATTTATGTTTCATATCCCTTTATTAACTATGCTCTAAAGTGTCATGGTACTTTTTTTAAAAATCCCTAAAGTAGTTATAAGCCTCAGCTTTTTGAGTGTATAACATTTTTGTCTCCCATTAATTTTAGATCCCAAGAGAATATCGCTACCAGTCTGCATGACACTAGATAACTTAATTTTGTATATACAAGAATTTAAAAATGAAAATTATTATTAAAGTTCAATTCACATGGATTCTTAATGACCTTGATAAATTAAGTCACAGAAAATGAATCGGAAGATTTGCTGTGTAGTACAGTTAGCAGTAAATTTTTGCGTGTATGATGAAAGTGTAGAATTGAAATATAGAACATTCCATTTAAAAAAAAAATGCCAAAATGAATTTTCTCAGATATTGAGGCCGAATTATCAAATGTCTGTCGGACCTGATCCAACAGTGCGGATCAGGTCCCACAGACATCGCTGAATGCGGAAAGCTGCTGGTGCAACGCCGCCCCCTGCAGACTCGCGGCCAATGGGCTGCCAGCAGGGAGCTGTCAATCAACCCGATCGTACTCGATCGGGTTGAATTCTAGCGATTCCTGTCCGCCTGCTCAGAGCAGGCAGACAGGGTTATGGAGCAGCGGCCTTTAGACTGCTCCTTCATAACTGCTGTTTCTGGTGAGCCTGCAGGCTCGTCAAAAACACGGGCCCTCATGCTCCATTCGGAGATTGATAGATAGGCCCCAATATGTGCAAATAGAGAAATTATAATGGTGAAATTCCTGCTTAAAAGAAATTCAAATCTGACGGATACTTTTAAAGGGGCAGTCTAGTCAAAATTAAACTTTCATGATTCAGATAGGGCATGTAATTTTAAACAACTTTCCAATTTACTTCTATTATCTAATTTGCTCAGTTCTTTAGATATCCTTTGTTGAAGAAATAGCAATGCACATGTGCGAGCCAATCACACAAGGCCTCTATATGCAGCAACCAATCAGCAGCTACTGAGCATATCTAGATATGCTTTTCAGCAAGTGATATCAAGAGAATGAAGCAAATGAGATAATGGAAGTAAATTAGAAAGTTGTTTAAAATGACATGCTCTTTCTAAATCACAAAAGAAAACATTTGGGTTTCATGTCCCTTTAAGTGTGGTAAAAATATTGCACTCTCTGTGTGAAAGCAAGTGGTTCATAGCAAAGTAGTTAAATTTGCAACATATTAATATTTATAATTTATATAAAGCCTTTGTACTCCTACCCATAAGGCATGTCTATGCAAAACTGGCCAGCAAGCACACATGCATGATTTATAGCAGACTCCCATGCTCGGTACATTATTGTATTTTCTACTTGTTTGTTGGAGTGAGATGCTCATTTATGTGGTGGTAGATGATAAATATTATATTTGTCAACCTGGCAGTGCTCACTGATATACAATATAGATGGCATTGGTAATGTCACACTCAGCATCTAGCTTTGCTTCTTCCAGGGAGCAGTCACTGGGAAACTAAAGTTAGCATAAACACTCCAGAACGTATAATGATTATTGATATTGGTATTGTACATACAAAACAGAAAACATAGACCTGTATGCTGCAGTATCTTTTCAACACAAACCAATTGTGTGTATGACTTACAAAGCAAGGTATGCTTTCTTCATAAATGGAAAGAGTCCACAGCTGCATTCATTACTTTTGGGAATTCAGAACCTGGCCACCAGGAGGAGGCAAAGACACCCCAGCCAAAGGCTTTAATACCCATCTCACTTCCCTCATCCCCCAGTCATTCTTTGCATTTCATCCCAGGAGGTTGGAAGATAAGTGTCAGAAGTTTTAGATTAGTCTCTTATGGAGGGTTGTACTCTTCGCATGGGACTGGAGTTTTAAGTAGTCCTGTCAGCCTTTCAGTGAAAGCATGGATGAAAGTTAGAGTCCAGAGATGCAGGGAGAGTGTTTCTGTGAAACTATCCCGACATATTAACTGCTTCACAAGCAATCGGCATTGACAAGTTTTGCTGCCTGGTTTCTTCTTTCAAGTCCATGGCAGAAGCGATGCTACTATCTGTCACACTTGAAGGGCTGTGTTCCAGCGTAGATGCCGGTAAGATTGTTTTATTTTACTTTCCTCATGAAATGTACTGTATTACAGATGTTTTCCTGAGGGGCTACCACCTCGCGGGACTTACTTATATCACAGGGTCTCAGTGAGGCTCCTTTTGTATCTTGGAATCAAGGGTAATATCTCCTGAGGGGGGTTATTGAGCAAGGGGGGTATTAATCATGTTTGTTATATGATTCAACCTGCTTATGTGTGGTGTTATTTCGACTCATGGCTTGTGGAACATAACGGCTTTTGGAAAGTGACACTTTTTTTGGACTATACGGTTCACCTGGTGACCGGGGCGTGGTCACGTTTTGGGCTCCATTTCCGCATTCCTGACCGTGTGGCAATGGAGAAATTCTAGTCTGCTGGTTTCTGGTTAATAGGAGGTGGTAAGTTCCACAGCCATTGTGGGTGTCAGGTGCCGTTTAGATTTTTTAGTCCGCTCTTTTGTATTCAATATCCTAGTTATGGAGGAGTCTGATATTGTGGAGATAGACGTCTCTGTTTCAGATTCTACTCCTTGCGCAGAATGCGTATCGCCCCAGATGATACAGTTATGTTCTGAATGAGTGCTCAATTCCTCGGGATCGGGCAATCAAGGGGCTGCTGAGCCATCTGCCTCTGGGGCTTCTGTCCTTCGAGTGGCGAGTTTCCTTTCCACCATCTCTTACTATGCATGCAGGTAACCCAGACTATCCTTCTCAGGAAGGTGGCTTGTTCCCACTGGGGGTTTCCAGAAGGTTGCTTCAGATATTGTTCGTGTTCCCTTATGGGATGGCCTGTTCAGCTCTCTGGGGGAACGACTGTCCCTGAGGCTTCAGGGGGTCAACCTTCAGGCCGGAGTCGTCTTTTGCTCCGGTGGGGGTATGCTGTACTTTTCGGTATAGACTGACGTGCCTTTGTGTTCTATTGAGGCACAGATAACAAGAGAGTCTGGGGAGCGCCTCAAAGTGGGCAGAGGATAATTACGTAGCAATAGTTTGTATTCAGCAAATTTATTAATACACAGACAATAGATAATCTTATAGTGACCAGTTAAAAGATTGGTATAACAATGTCACATAAAATATCACATAAAAATATCACATAAAAATATCAAATGAAAAGATAATAAAAGGTATATAAAAAATCAGATAAAAATACATTCATGGATCCATGTTACATAAAAATTAAAATCAATACATAACCATAATATACAAAATGTGAAAAACCCCGGTTAGGGGGGATTATAATGCTTGAATTGCAATCTTAAGTAATCCTATTTGGCCAATCTAAAGTTGTTTTCTGAAAGGGTCAGATGGAGTAGCTTGTAATATAGCTCGTGGTTAGTTAGTATAATATGTGTTTCACAATGTAGAATAGTTAGTGTTCCTAATCTTCAAGGTTACTCAGTCAAATAAAAAACTCCTGGATTAAGTCTCTCCTGTGAATAAAGATGTTAATGTGATGGTGTCCAAAAAAATAAAATATATGTGTCAGCGGTGATGCAAAAATAGGTGATGAAAAACAAAAATTGGTGATAAAAAACAAATTAGAAATGAAAAACAAGATGAAATACCAAGTTAAATGAAATTATGATGAAAAAGTGATAAAAAAATGATGAAAAAAATATAAAACTCCAATTCAATATGCTATAAGAATAGTTTCCCACAGAAAAAAATTTCCTTAAAAATTTCTAAAATGTGCTTGAGAACAGTCTTGAGAAAGGCCCAGGGAAGGGCCGAAACGCGTTGGCTAGTGTATGGTAAGCCTTATTTCAATTGGATATAGGATTTATTTAGCGTTACTGCACTATTTCTTATTTGTATTCCACAGGGACACTGGGAATTCATGTTCTATTTTTGAATTATTTTTTACTCTTTGACAACACCATTACACAGGATTCACTGACTTTGACTCAAGCACATTTTAGAAATTTTTAAGGAAATTTTTTTCTGTGGGAAACTATTCTTATCGCATATTGAATTGGAGTTTTATATTTTTTTCATCATTTTTTTTTATCACGTTTTCATCATAATTTCATTTAACTTGGTATTTCATCTTGTTTTTCATTTCTAATTTGTTTTTTTATCACCAATTTTTGTTTTTCATCACCTATTTTTGCATCACCGCTGACACATATATTTTATTTTTTTGGACACTGTCACATTAACATCTTTATTCACAGGAGAGACTTAATCCAGGAGTTTTTTATTTGACTGAGTAACCTTGAAGATTAGGAACACTAACTATTCTACATGGTGAAACACATATTATACTAACTAACCATGAGCTATATTACAAGCTACTCCATCTGACCCTTTCAGAAAACAACTTTAGATTGGCCAAATAGGATTACTTAAGATTGCAATTCAAGCATTCTAATCCCCCCTAACCAGGGTTTTGCACATTTTGTATATTATGGTTATGTATTGATTTTAATTTTTATGTAACATGGATCCATGAATGTATTTTTATCTGATTTTTTATATACCTTTTATTACCTTTTCATGTGATATTTTTATGTGATATTTTATGTGACATTGTTATACCAATCTTTTAACTGGTCACTATAAGATTATCTATTGTCTGTGTATTAATACATTTGCTGAATACAAACTATTGCTACGTAATTATCCTCTGCCCACTTTGAGGCGCTCCCCAGACTCTCTTGTTATCTGTAAACACTTTCAAGATATACTAGGTGTCTTGTTTCCCTGGGGAGCCAGTAGGATACAGGGTAGGCGCTGTGAGAAAACCACAACTTTTCTATTAAGGCACACTTTTTTTTATTTTTTATTTTTTTTTTTTATTTTAAAGTTTTTTTTATTGATCATTGTAAAGTAACAGAAAACGTCATTTGGGAGACACAGCTCCCGTACAATGCGATTAGTAATGTTTACAAGTTTTATATAGGTAACATAACATCGATCTATAACTACTTCCAAGTTCAAACTGATTTAGCTATTTCAGCCCTAAGCAGAATAACGCTAAAAAACAAAAAAGCAATAACATAAAGAAGCAAAAAAGAACGACAGGAAAAACCTTACAAAGAAAGATTACTCCTCTTTTAATTCTAAACTAATTCGATTACTCTTATATAAGATCGTCTACAGAAACTTATTATGTTCCTATCTCAATACCTCATCTGTTCAATCTCTTCAAGGTGTGTTATTTACCACTTCTAGCTATTTCTGGGGTGCCCCCTTACTCTTACTACATATGTCTGAGCGAGTTTCTAATAAATGAGATTATTCTGCTGGTTCCTACTTCTGAGCAGTTACCATTCCTTGTTATGGGTGACAAGCAATCCAACCTATACTGAGGGCTAGGCATTATCCATGTCAAGTGGGAGGGAGGCAGGGGAGGGAGAAGAAAAAAAAAAAAAAAAAAAAAAAGGGGGGGGGGGGGAAGAGAAGGAAAAAAGTGGTAGGATAAAGGTAGAAGACCAACCTTCCCTTCTTTCCTAACATAGCCAGCTTCTAGGAAACCGACTCCGTTCTATTTGTTGTTGGAACCAAGAAGAAGAATTAAAGTGTCGCACTACCTGTTTTTGTGCATCCATAGAGAGTGAGATAATATAGGACTTCCATTTATTAAAGAATCTGGATACTTGTTTTGGATTAATAGATCTTGTATTATATTGCTCCAGCACCATTTGATACTGGACTTCTTTCAAGAATTCTGTAAATTTGAGTGATTTATGATTCTTCCAATTTCTTAAAATTAAATTTCGGGCTGTCAAAATAAGTAGATTCATAAATCTATTGTTAGGTAGGTCAAGGGTATATTTGCAGAAAAACAGTATCTGATGAAGCGTCAGTTTAATCCTACTTCCCATTATCCTGGATGCCCAGAAATTTACCTTCTGCCAGAATTGGGCTACTTTGGGACAAGCCCAAAAAGAGTGTATGTAATCTGCATATTCCTTACTGCATTTGAGACATTTCCTCTTTTCCCAGCTCCATTTTGCTAGCCTGGCTGGGGTAAGATATGCCCTATTTATTAATTTTATATGGGATTCTTTCCAAGTGCAAGTGTATGTTGCCCTATCTGCTAGGGAGATACTTTGTACTATATCCTCAGGTTCTACTTTTAGTTTTTCTTTTGCCCATTTTACTGAAATATCTACAAGATTTTTCTGACCCCCTTCCTTCATTATGGCTTGGTAAACTTGGGAAATAGTATTAACCCCCTCACTATATTGTGAGATTATAGTCTTCAAGTGTTTACTATCTATCCCCACTCCTGTATCTAATCTCAATTTCTCCACCCAGTGTCTAATTTGTAGGTATGCAAAAAAACTGGACCTTGGGAGATGGAATTGGTGAGCTATGTTCTCAAATGATCGAAGCCTCAAGTCATTATTTTCACATATCTGTATCACATACTTCAATCCGTATCTAGCCCATATATCAAAAACCGAAGGTTCACAAGCTATCGGAAAACTCGGGTTACCCACTAAGGGTAGATATTCTGATTTCCTAAAATCTACACCCAGTTCCTTGCATGTTTTCTGCCATGCATGCACAATGTATTTAAACGTAGACATCTGGTATACTTGATCTGGAAGTCTATTTGCTACATGATGGAGAATCGCCTTTAGACTGAATGGTTTTATAAGAGCAGATTCTATCTCATAAAATGAGCTTAAACCCTTTTCGGTGATCCAATCCAAGGCAAATTTTACTAGTGTGGCGTAATTATATAATTTTACATTAGGACATGCCATACCTCCAAAAGCTTTAGGGAGTGTTAATTTAGATAGTGAGATTCGAGATTTCTTACCTTGCCATATAAATTGATTAAATAGCCTATTAAGCGTGACTAGGTCTTTCTTATATAATAGGAGCGGGAGATTCTGCAAAAAATATAAAAGCTTAGGAAAGAGCACCACTTTAATAAGCATAATTCGTGCAGTGAGTGACAAGGGAAGCTTAGCCCAGTTTTGTAGTTTCAGAGCCAGTGCTTTAATGCACTGTTTAAAGTTCAGATCGTACCACCTATTGGGGTCCCTACTCAATGTGATTCCCAAATACCTTATCTGAGAAGTTTCTAAGAATGGATGATTACAGGGAACTACAGGCTTGCGTATCCACATGATCTCTGATTTTTCATAATTGATTTTGTAGCCTGAGAAGGAAGTAAAGAGATTACATAGTTCCAGCAATCGAGGAATGGCTATCTTTAGATTACTAAGAAAAAGCAGAAGATCATCTGCGAACAACGACAGAACTAACTTATGTCCTCCTAACTGAATACCCTGCAGTTCTTTTCTCAAAAGTATTGCCAGAGGTTCAAGGGATAAATTAAAAAGAAAAGGGGACAAAGGGCACCCCTGATGAGTGCCCCGCCCCAAGGTAATTTTCTCAGAGAGTTCTCCATTTACTATAAGAGCAGAGGTTGGCCCCTTATATAATTGTGTGATAAATTGTTGAAAGGAGCCAGCTATACCGAACTTTCCCAATGTTGTTAATAGATGGTCCCAGATGATGGAGTCGAATGCTTTTTCTGCATCGATTGCAAGTAAAGCAAGATCTGGCTTGGGAGAGGGCCTTTGTCTTTCTATTTTGTTCCAAAAATAATCTAAGACCAATTGTGTTTTCCTAATGTTTTTGACAGAACTCCTACCTGTCATAAAGCCTGTCTGATCCGGATGGACCACACCATCTAAAGAAGTTTTTAATCTGCCGGCCAAGATATGTGTCAAGATCTTGTAGTCTTGGTTCAAGAGCGAGATAGGCCTATATGATGTAGTTAGCTCTGGATCTTTGCCTTTTTTGGGAATTAAGACTATATTGGAAGCTGCAAACAGCGTGGATTGAGGTTTATTCCTGATAAAGTAGTCGTTGTATTGCTTAACTAAAACCGTCGGGATCTCTTCAGAGAGTAGCTTATAGAATTCTGCCGGCAAGAAATCTGGTCCTGGGGCTTTCCCTAACTTCAACTTCTGGATGGTGTTTGCTATTTCCTCCACAGTAAAAGGTTTATTAAGCTCTTGGAGATCCTCTTTCTTAATTTGAGGCAAGGATATTCCTTGCCAAAAATGCTGTTTAGAGGATATATTGATCTGTTTCTGCGCATATAGTTCTTGGAATGTTTGAAAAAAGGCTTCTCTTATTCCTGGGGGATCAGAGACTCTAGTATTCCTATATTTAACTGCTGCTATATAATTTTTTTGCTGTCTGGCATTAACGATCCTTGCTAGGTATTTAGCTGAGACCCCATGTACTCCCTTGTACATTACCTTCAACTTTAAATCCTCTGAAGCAGAGTGTTGTTTCAAGAAAAGATCATATAGGTTTTTACTGTCTTTATATTTTTGCCACTGCCCAGGCGAAGGATCAACCAGATATCTCTTATAGTTATTAGTTAAAGTATTTGCTAATTGCTCCTCCCTTTTCCCCCAGATTGCCCTCATTTTTACTAAATATGCCTTAATCTCTCCCCTAAAGACTGCTTTTGCAGTTTCCCAGAGGATTTCTGGCCTATCCAAGTAGTCTTGGTTATCAATCACAAATTGATGCCATCTCTTTTGGATCCATTTTTTAAAGTGGGGGTTATTATAGAGATATTGAGGAAAGAAAAACTTGTTTGGTGAAGATGCTTTCCCAGTTAATCCTATCTCTAGGGAAATGATAGCGTGATCAGAGATCACAATATCCTGAATTTCTGCCCGCATCTTCATTTTCAGCATATGTTTTGAGATTAGAAAGAAGTCTATCCTTGAAAACGAAGCATGTGCCCAAGAAGCACATGTATACTCACGACTATCCGGGTTCTGTACCCGCCAGATATCTTGTAAGACTAAGGTTTTGGTAAAACCTTCAAGGATATCCTTTCTCCTGTCTTTCCTCATCCCCGACCTGATTTTTGATCTATCCAATACCTTGGAAGAGGTCAAGTTAAAATCACCGACAACTATCAAGTTACTCCCAGAATACAAAAACAATTTTAATCTCAATTCTTCCCAGAAATATTTATCCATAACATTGGGGCCATATACATTGCAAAAAATAAAGTTAGTACCATTTACTTCCATCTCCACAATTTGATACCGCCCGTTTGGGTCATTTACTAATTTATTAACTTTATAATCTAGTTGTTTACGTATAAGAATAGCTAAGCCTCTATTTGACTTGTAATATTCTGTGTAGAGGACCTCCCCAACCCATTTAGACTTAAGTTTAATAGCCTCCTTAGGTCTGAGGTGAGTCTCCTGAATAAAGGCTATGTCAGGATTCTGGAGTCCTAAGTGTCTAATAACCAGTTTCCTTTTCCTTGGAGAAGAAATTCCTCCAATGTTCCAAGATAAAAGTTTTAACTTAACCATTTAGACTACTAGGCGGTAAAGAAATAGCAGAGAGAAGGGATAGTAGGGGAAAAAAAAAAAAAAAAAAAAAAGGGGAGAGGGGGGGAAAGAAAAACGAAAAAGGGATACCCCCCCTCCCTTGCCACCGAATTGACACTTTTCCATCTTTACACCCTTCTGTATATGTTTGAATATTCTTAACAAAACAACCTTCATTTATCATATTTGTCTTCATCGGCTTTAAAACCGCCATTAATTCGCTGTTTCGGGCTCCTTTAGTAGTTACCTTGACTATACTCCTAAATTCTGACAAAATAGCTTGATCTCTTCAGGTTTTATAAAACTATGGGATTTGCCATCTTTTTCTAATATCACTTTAGCAGGGTAAACTAACCTCGCCTTAAGATTGGCTTTGATCATTCGAGAGCAATATGGGGCCATTTCCCTACGTTTAGTTTGAGTCTCCATTGAGAAGTCTTGGAATAGTAATATTCTGTAAGGGCCAATCATGATATTATTATTTTTACGATATAACCTAAGGATGTGAAATTTATCTTGAAAGTTCAAGAATTTGATAATGACAGGTCTAGGCCTTGACTGTCCCTCTAAATTGCTTCTAGGCTGGCCCAGCCT
Source organism: Bombina bombina (assembly GCF_027579735.1). NCBI lineage: Eukaryota > Metazoa > Chordata > Amphibia > Anura > Bombinatoridae > Bombina > Bombina bombina. The sequence continues at coordinate 538,157,712 of NC_069504.1, read as the reverse complement.
ATGAGCTCTCTCTATTGGAATCCTGACATTCTCTATAGTGCTCCCTACAAGTTTTGGGAGCTGTGTAGCTGCAAAATTTATCAGATCGTGGTATTCCGCGGTTTCCGGAAGCCCCACGACCCTCAAATTATTGCGCCTTGCCCTATCCTCTAATTCCTCAATTTTGGCTTGGATCACGGAGAGTTTAACATCATGTGCATTAACCATTTGGTCTTGTGTTGTAAATCTGTCCTCTATGTCAGATACTCTGGTCTCTACCTCATTCATACGACTTGAAAATTGTTTGATTTCATTTGTGACAGATGCCATTTCAGTTTTTAGAGCTTCAAATTGTGGCATCACAAGTTCTGAAATCTGCTGAATAAGTAAGGTATTATCTGAGCCACTCACCCCTGTATCATTCTGATTGAGTAAGTTTGAACAACTCTCATTGGGTTTAAGTTTTTTTTCTCTTGATTTGAGTGGCATATTGGGGGAGGTGGTTTTAGTGTGTGAGATGAATCTTTCCATATAGTGAATATGTGAGAAACAAAAATACCCAAGATCTCAATTAACAGATACTTAGAAATTGTTGTTCTAATCTTGGTCTTGGATCTTTTAGTGAGATTATTTATTCCTAATTAGGCGAGGCTACTCGCATGAAAACTGTGTATGTGCTAAGGGAAAAAGGAGAAAAACAAAGTCTAGCCTGCTAACCAGGGTAGAGCCGATCGTGAGGTGAATATAGTGGTCAACAACAACAAAAAAACACAAAAAAAAAACCTGTAATAACCAAATTGGTAGCTAGAAGAGGATCAGAAACAGAGGCGTTACTCCCTTCCTCTCTGCCTCCCCTATCCCCCTCCACTCCCTCCTTCAAAAGGATTCTTATTTCAGATTTAACTGTGAAACAACCGACCACCAAACAATACAAACTGTGTTAAAAATTCAAACTATACTTTACATATCGTGTAGCAGATATTGTGAATACAGTGCTTTCTGATTTAATTATTTTTGGGGAGCACAATAAAGTACTCCGTAAAGGAGGGTGAGTGAATATGTGTATACCACCTCTGAAACTTGTAGTGATCTTACTCTATTAATTCAATGAAACAGAATAGACTGAACCAAGTAGCCACTTTATCTAACCAGTTCCTTGCTTACTATTAAAAATAAAAAAAGAAAAAGCCTTCAATGCCAGGCAACCAGATGATCACCCTGCTTAAGGCCAGATATTTAACCCTGTAAACCACAATTTGTTCAGTTATGTGTTGCTCTTTCTCTGTAAAAGAATAAGTACCTTTGTCACATAGTGTTTTAAACTAAACCCTTGCTAAGCAATATATATACTAAAAAAGAAGAGTTTAACACCCTCAATAGAAAAATTTTCTCAAAAATTAGCAGTTGGTTAGAGTTGTCATATCAGCTAGACAGTGCAATGAAACAATTAACAATATTGAAACCATAGGCCAATTACACACAAGGTTCACTCTTAGGTTCTTTTTGTATATTGTCAGAGCCTTTAGAAGTAGCCTTTGTCTAATACCAATTATATATATAGAATATCTGCAAGGTTGACTTTAAGAGCTACTTCTAAATCCCTTAGTTTTAGATCCTTTGCTATTTTTAAATACCGTAGTCCCCTAAAGTCAATTATATGAATTGGTAAGACTGATATTCAAAATTATCGTTTTCCCACTCTCCACAGTCCCTTTTGGATTAAAGCCAGAACGTCTTTAGATTTTGTCAGCTTATGGAGTGGGAGAGTGTCTCTCTAGAAAAAAGATTGTAAGTCCACAGGGACCAATATAAAGCAATCCAGCTTCGTGATATTATGTATATAGGGAAATGCTTCCACCAACACTTGGGTACCTCTTTATAATCAAGCGGGATACAGTTAAGTTGTTGCACTCTGTTATATATTGAGTGAATTTAGTTTTTCTTATAGATTGCAACCTTTTTAGTTTGTGGGCAACACCTGGATATATTCAGCTGTTATAGCGAGTTATATGGCAGTTCTTAATCAGTCCCAGCAAGAGGGAGTAAGCGGGTGATCTTACCGGACCGTAGCAGTATATACTCTGTCCCTGCTACCTGCTCTGCTCGTGTCTCCTCTCCTCTCAGCTTTACCAGTTCTCAGGCTGCTCATCTACGATACTTCCTGCAATAGAATATCGCTGCCGTCCCAGCTTGACCTCAGCGTTCTTACACCGCCAAGCCTCTCTTTGGTTCCTGTTTGTTTCCGGTAGCTCCGGACCTCCGGCACACAGCACAACCCGGAACCAGCTACAACACCGCCACTTCTCAGCTCCTGACTCCGATCAAGGGAACGATGGTTGCCGTGAGTATAGGGGCCGCCGATCCCGGATATCTCCGTGATCTCTGCCTCCACCTCAGCAGCTCCGCTTCCCTTCCCCTAGGTTCCAAGGTAAGCCAGATTTGTTGTAGGTCTTTAACCAGATAGCTATGTGCCAGAACGCCTCCTGGCGTATTGACTCTGCTCCTTAGTCTGTCTACCATTAAGGAGCCGGTTCTGCAGACAAGGTATCCAAGCCAGGTGGATTGTTTCTGGCCAAGGAATAGCGCAGGTGGGGGGTGTTGGATAGTGCCCTTTAGATCAGAGCAGCATGCTAGCGTCCATCTTGCTGCTAGCTCCTCCCCTTCCGGACTCCAGCGTCTATATTAAGGCACACTTTAGTGTCGTTGAAAGATCCCATCATTAATGGATCTGAGAATTCTCAGTCTTCTTCTTCGAATAGCTTTCAATATTAGATATAAAGGGATGAAGTATTCCTCTTATAGGCTTATTTGTTGAGTATCCTTTTCCAGTTCTGAGCTTGGAAAAACAGGGTCCCTGTTGGGATATTCCTGCTGGTGCGTATGTTCTTATTGTGCGATAAGCTATGGTTTGCCTTTTTTATTCACTCCAGTTAGGATGATTGTTTGTTGATTACAGCTCATGTTTGTTTTATTTATCCTTCGGGAATTTTATTTTCTTAAATAGATACTCACGACCTATTGATCACACTGTTTACTTCTATGGAAGTTTGTTCTAGAATGTTTATCTGCCATTTATTCTCCCTCTGGGGGTGAATATATGAGGCCTTGGGCCCTTGGTTGTAGGTTAGTCCTGCTTGGGCTCAGATCCTTCTGTCCCTATTTCAGACTCATGGTGTCTGTTCTGCCTGGCTGATCCGGTTAAGGCGCTGAGTGCTTCACATTATTATTATGCTTGTTTTTCATTTTCAAGTTCTGCTGAGCATTCTGGAAGAACCTAGGACATTCCCCTTTGTGGTCTGTTTTCAGATGGGGTATTTGTGTTCCCTGGGGTGTGGTTCGTTTCTGGGCTTGGGCCTATCGTTTTAGTCTGGATCTTTCCGGATGTGCGGAACCTTATGATTCTGTGCTGGTTCAGTGCGTTCCAGTTTTTCCAGGTAACATTGGCTATGACTTATGGTCTAGTTAGTTGAGCTGCTTGCAGCTTGGTCAGGATCTGTGCGTTTTTGGAAAGGCTCCTTTTGGTCTGTCCTGTCCTTTGAATAATGGGTGCTCTCCATCATTGGGAGTTGTTCTGTGTTTCGTGGTGTCTGAATGATTTTCATTCAGCTTTTGTTTTCATCCGGCTACGGCTTCCTGTTTGGGCCTTGTGTGCTGTTGTTTTCTGTGCTCTCGCCCTTGGGGTAGTTTTGTTCTCCTTTAGGAGGTGGAATTTCCTCTCTCGGGAAGTTAGCTGTCCTGTCTTGTGGGCAGGTGATTGGAATGGGTATTTTACCCAATAGTGGGTTGTTCTGTTTCATTTGTGGAGATTGACGTCTCCGTGTTGAGACTGTCATTAGTATACTACTGCATTTCTATGAGGTTCTCTTGGGAGCTCCTAATTGAGAGACCTACTGGGTTGGCACCAAAACTCTATTGTTGTGGCTAGGTCCATCCCATTCTGTCCTTTTTCTGGGCCAGAGATTGGGGTCTTTTTGTTCCCCTGCTTGTCAGATTTGCCTGTCGCTGGGCTGGTGTTGGGAGCAGAATCTGGGACCTGGGGTTAGTCCAAGGGTCTTGAGGTTCGGTGAGCCTCTTGGAGGTTTTGATGCTTCTCCATGTTCAAGTTATGCAAGTAGATTTGGTGGCTTGTCGATAGCCTATAATGTATCCACTATTCGGTGGATTTTTCACAGTTTGACGGTGGGGTTAGTGCTCTGATCTGGTAATAATGGTTAGAGCAACAGCTTAGGTCTTTTGACAACTCAGGTTTGATTTGCATTACTGGGAAGTGTATTTTTATCAAATCTACTTCAGCTGCTCTTTCCTTGCTCTGCAAGTATTTTGGTTTACAAGTCATCCTGGTATGACTATTGGGTGTGCTTCAAGCAGGTGTTTTCTATCTGGGTTTGCGGCACGTATTTGGCTCTCAATATGTTGATATTCTGAGTTTCTTGCGATTTAAGGGCTTTGTCTTCAGTTGTTATTTAGGGTGCATTTGCACTGTAATAGAAGAAGTTTTCTTCTCTGTTTTCGGTTCCTGGTCCTAATCTTGTGATTTCTGTACTCTTTGGGGTCTGGGCGTTGCCTCCCCTTGTTTCTCAGGACTGGTTTTTGGTCTCTGTGAGCTTGACTTGGTTCTGGAGTTTTTCCTTATTTTATTTGGAACTTGTTGTACCCTATTTAGGGCCTTCTGAGTATCCTTGTCTGGTTTCTCTGTGTTTACGGTAGTTTATCCCTTTCTCTTATAAGGGGTGTGTTGTGGGGGACTGCTGGGCGATGGTGTCAGAGGCATGTTGGCTCATATTTCTGCAGTCTCTAGCAAGGCTTGTGACCTTCTATGGGTCAGTGTCCTTTTTCAAAGTTTTCTCGGCTTTAGACGAAGCAGGTTTTTTGCTGGGTAGGGGTTTTAAGCCTGGTGCCCTCAGAATGGGTCACCTTTTTTACCCTCCCATTTTCGCATTCAGTGTCCTCCATAGCTTGGGTATTGTTTTCCCAAAAGTAATGAATGCAGCTGTGTACTCTTTCCATTTATGAAGAAAAACATAAATTATGCTTACCTGATAATTTTCTTTTCTTCAGATGGAAAGAGTCCACAGCTGCCCACCCATATTTTTTCTGTTACCTTTTCACCCGGATATTTCTTCTTCTGTTCCTTGTTCCTCGGCAGAATGACTAGGGGATGAGGGAAGTGGGGGGGGGGGGGGGGTATTTAAGCCTTTGGCTGGGGTGTCTTTGCCTCCTCCTGGTGGCCAGGTTCTGAATTCCCAAAAGTAATGAATGCAGCTGTGGACTCTTTCCATTTGAAGAAAATTATCAGATAAGCATAATTTATGTTTTTCATTTTAATATCCAATTTTAACCCACCCATCTTCTCAGGGGTACAGAAACGTCATCTTCTCAGGGGTACAGAAACTTTTTCTAATGGTCATTTTGAGGTACAGATTAGACTGATTAGCGTTTTTAAAGTGTATTTACTTGTGCTTGCAGGCTTCAGCACAACATAATTGTATTGTGTTCACACTTAGCCTAGACCTATAAGTTCAAACATAACACGCTACAGCTCAGTGCACTTTGTTGCAAGAAAATGAGCGATGTGTGGGCTGCGTAGTTTTGCAGTAGGCTCGTAGAGAAATAGCATTTTTTGAAAAGACACGTTTTAACTATATATATATATATATATATATATATATATATAAACCACAAAACCCATATCAACACTATTTAAAAAAATGTAAATTATTCAATCCACACATAAAATAAATATAGTAAGGGATAGAGATAAAAGCGACTACATTATATGTAGTAAAATATTTTAATATAAAATATGCAACATGTTTCTCAGCAAGAATGCCAATTTATCAGATGTCAGAAGCTTCAGAACAAAAATGTGGAAAAAAATATGTTAATAGAAAGTTAATTCAGATGTTAGTAATTCTCAGCTCTATTTTAAAAATATTCCTTATCATTTTAAAATCCTCCTGTCCTTAATTCTATTTTTTATTGGAGTTTATTTAATTTGGTCAGTATCGATAAGATGTCTTCTAAGCATGTTCGTAACATATAGCTAAACATAAATCTTCAACTGCAGAAAATGCAGTGACCCAGCAACAGATCATGATGACTAAATTTGAGTTCTTTTGAAGATGGCACGTATTCAAAAAAGCATCAATTCACTTCTTTAAATGTTTATATTTTGAAGCTAAAAAAATGTATCAGCTCTCTTATTAAAAAATTCTTATACTGGTACTTGATACAATGGCATCTACTTATCAAGCCGTCAACTTACTTGCATTCGACGGTACCAATACGCTCGCCTAAGATCGCCTAACTTTGCTGCCGCGGACCTGAATACATTCTTCAAAGCCACTCTAATAAATGTATTAACCCCTATCCTGCCGCTCCCGGAGCCCACCGCCACTCTAATAAATGTATTAAACCCTATCCTGCCGCTCCCGGAGCCCACCGTCACTCTAATTAACGTATTAACCCATATCCTGCTGCTCCTGGAGCCCACCGCCACCTATATTATGTTATTGACCCCTAATCTACCGCCCCCTACACCGCCGCCACCCACATTGTACATATTAACCCCTAATCTGCCACCCCCAACGTCACCGCCACTATATTAAATTTATTAACCCCTAAACCTAAGTCTAACCCTAACACCCCTAACTAAAATATAATTAAATTAAATCTAAATAAAACCTACTATTAATAACTAAATCATTCCTATTTAAAACTAAATGCTTACGTGTAAAATAAACCCAATCGCCTAGATTTAGAGTTCTCCGTTAGCCATCAAAAGCAGTGTTAAGGGGTCCAAACGCTGCTTTTGGCCGCCCGCTGGTATTTAGAGTCAGGCAGGAAAGGGTCTAACGCTCACTTTCAAGCCGCAACTTTTCCATACCGCAGATCTCCTTACGCCAATTGCGTATCCTATCTTTTCAATGGGATCTTCCTAACGCCGGTATTTAGAGTCTTGGCTGAAGTGAGCAGTAGACCCTCTACCGACAAGACTCCAGCCGCAAAAAAAAGTCAGTAGTCAAGAGCTTTATGGGCTAATTCCGGTTTATAAAGCTCTTAACTACAGTGCTCTAAAGTACACTAACACCCATAAACTACCTATGTACCCCTAAACCGAGGCCCCCCCACATCGCCGCCACTATAATAAATATTTTTAACCCCTAATCTGCCGACCGCACACCGCCGCCACCTACATTATCCCTAGGAACCCCTAATCTGCCCTCCCTAACATCGCCGCCACCTAACTTCAAGTATTAACCTCTAATCTGCCGAACGGACCTCGCCGCTACTCTAATAAATGTATTAACCCCTAAAGCTAAGTCTAACCCTAACCCTAACACCCCCTAAGTTAAATATAATTTTAATCTAACGAAATAAATTAAATCTTATTAACTAAAGTATTCCTATTTAAAACTAAATACTTACCTGTAAAATAAACCCTAATATAGCTACAATATAACGAATAATTATATTGTAGCTATTTTAAGATTTATATTTCCCCATAGGAAACAATGGGGCTGCGTTGGGAGCTTAACGCTGCTTTTTTGCAGGAGTTAGGTTTTTTTCATCTCAAACTGCCCCATTGTTTCCTATGGGGGAATCGTGCACAAGCACGTTTGGCCAGCTTACCGCTACCGTAAGCAACGCTGGTATTGAGAGTTGAAGTGGCGGTACATTCAGCTTAACGCACCCTTTTTGGAGCCTAACGCAGCCCTTTAGACAACTCTAAATACCAGCGTTGTCTTAAGGGTGCGTTGGGAAAAAAAGCTGTGTTAGCTACGCGGGTCTTTACCGTCAAAACTCTAAATCTAGCCGTAAGCTAGCTACAATATAACTAATAGTTACATTGTAGCTAGCTTAGGGTTTATTTTTATTTTACAGGCAAGTTTGCATTTATTTTAACTAGGTAGAATAGTTACTAAATAGTTATTAATTATGTAATAACTACCTATCTAAAATAAATACAAAAGTACCTGTAAAATAAAACCTATCCTAAGTTACAATAACACTTAACACTACACTATAATTAAATAAATTAACTAAATTAACAACAATTACCTAAATTAAATTAAAGTAGCTAAAGTACAAATAAAACAAACACTAAATTACAGAAAATAATAAACAAATTACAGAAATTTTAACTAATTACACCTAATCTAAAAGCCCAAGCAAAATAAAAATAACACCCCCCCCCCCAAAATAATAAAACCCCCTAGCCTAAACTAAACATACCAATAGCCCTTAAAAGGGCCTTTTGTGGGGCATTGCCCCAAAGTATTCAGCTCTTTTACTTGTAAAAAAAAAATACAAGCAAAAGGGCAGTTAGCTCTTTTGGGGCCCAAAGCCCTAACCTAAAAATAAAACCCACCCAATGCACCCTTTAAAAACCCTAACACTAACCCCCTGAAGATCGACTTACTGTTCTGAAGACCGGACATCCATCCTCAAGGAAGCGGCAGAAGTCTTCATCCAACCAAGCCGAAGTCCTCAATGAAGCTGGGAGAAGTCTTCATTCAAGCCAGACGAAGTGGTCCTCCAGACGGGCAGAAGTCTTCATCCAGATGGCATCTTCTATCTTCATCCATCCGGTGCGGAGTGGCTCCATCTTCAAGACATCTGATGCAGAGCATCCTCTTCCTTCCAACGACTACCGACAAATGAAGGTTCTTTTAAGTGATGTCATTCAAGATGGCGTCCCTTAGATTCCGATTGGCTGATAGAATGCTATCAGCCAATCGGAATTAAGGTAGAAAAAATTCTATTGGCTGTTGCAATCAGCCAATAGGATTGAGCTTGCATTCTATTGGCTGATTGGATCTATCAGCCAATCGGAATCTAAGGGACGCCATCTTGGATGACGTCATTTAAAGGAACCTTCATTCGTGGGTAGACGGTGGAAGGAAGAGGATGCTCCGCGTCGGATGTCTTGAAGATGGAGCCGCTCCGCGCCGAATTGATGAAGATAGAAGATGCCATCTGAATGAAGACTTCTGGGGAGCTTGGATTAAAACTTTGTCCGCTTCATTGAGGACTCCTCCCAGCTTCTTGGAGGATGGATGTCGGATCTTCAAAACTGTAAGTAAATCTTCTGGGGTTAGTGTTAGGATTTTTTTAAGGGTTTATTGGGTGGGTTTTAGTTACTTGGGCTGCAATAGAGCTAAATGCCCTTTTAAGGTAAATGCCCATCCAAATGCCCTTTTCAGGGCAATGGGGAGCTTAGGTTTTTTTAGTTAGGGTTTTATTTGGGGGGTTGTGTGGGTAGTGGGTTTTACTGTTGGGGGGTTGTTTATATTTTTTTTACTTTTATGAAGGTGGCGGCGGTGTCGGGGCAGCAGATTAGTTGTTAATAAGTATAATGTAGGTGGCGGCCGTGTAGGGGGCGGCAGATTAGGGGTGTTTAGACTCGGGGTACATGTTAGGGTGTTAGGTGTAAACATAACTTTCATTCTACCATAGGAATCAATGAGATATCGGACAGCAGCGAACATAAGCTTTCGCTTCTTTCAGACTCCCATTGATTCCTATGGCATCCACCGCCTCCAGGGCGGCGGATTGATAACCAGGTACGCTGGGCCGGAATAGTGCCGAGCATACCTGGTAGACATTTGTTAACTAACAAAAGTAGTCAGATAGTGCCGAATTTGCATTCAGAACATCTGTAATGATGTAACTATCGATCTGTGTCGGACTGAGGCCGGCGGATCGTATGTTACGTCACAAAATTCTACTTTTGCCAGTCTGTAGGCTTTGATAACTAAAGCGAATCAAGCTCACCGCAATTGTGCTGCAGAATTCCAGCGTATTTGCAGTTGACGGCTTGATAAGTAGATGCTAATATGTTACCTGGATTTGACTGCTTAGCTTCTTAGGGCTAGATTAAGAGTGGATTGCTAATTAAAGCTCCCGCTATGATAAATAATTGCGGTAGAAGTAACTTTTTGGGTAGTGCACGTATTACAAGTTGAAACTAATGAGTTATCACTATTTTGCTAACCCGATGGGTGCAAAAAGCCGAACTTAGAATATCTTGATGACGTTAACGTATTCCGCCATAGCAGTCAATGGAGCAAATCCCTACCGTGCTATGTGCAGAACATTGGAATGTGAAATATTTAAAGTACACACACAGTTAAACACTTTATTAAATATGATTCTACAATGTTTTCCTCTACTTGACAGCAAAGGGCACTGATGCACTTATATACATATACACATAATTATATATATATATATATATATATATATATATACATATAAATTCATTTGTACACACACATAAACATATAGTATATATATTTAGACATGTACTGTATATGTATGTATGTCTATGTTAAAGCCCTTTGTCTGTCTTTTATTTCTAACACCTGGGACTTCATTACTTAGAGCCCTTATAATATTTTGTGTGCAATTTTTAAAAAAAATTATATTAGATGGTGTTATTTTGAGTGTAACTATACTTTGCTTACCAGATTGAAATCTATTTAAGTTTAAATCCAAAAAGTGAGGAACTTTTGTGGAACGTATGTGGGACTGTGATGGGGACTGCCTGCGCACTCACATATGCCAATTTTTACCTAGGCTGGTGGTAGGCCAATATGGTCTTCAAGGAAAACATGTCAGAGTATACTAAACATATAAAATTATGGACAAGGTATATAGATGATATTCTGGTATTTTGGGAAGGTCCAATGGAAACTTTAGAGAAGTTTGTTGATACCCTTAACTCACAATAAATCAGTACACATAAGATCAAATTCCTAGATGTAGTTATTTCAGAATCAGAGACTAACTATATTAAAACAGATTCTTATAGAAAGTCCACAGCAACAAATAGTATGTTGTTAGCAAGCAGTAATCATGTGCCCTCTACTTTAAGGGGTCTACCAATAGGAGAGTATTTGAGAATGAGAAGAAATTGTTCTGATCTTGAATCATTTAAAGAGGCAGTATCTGAACACAGGCAAAGACTTCTCCAAAGAGGGTATGGCTTTAAGTCCCTAAGTAGAGCATACCATACAGCTTTGAATTTAAAAAGAGAAGAACTGTTAATACCTAGGAAAAGAAATGTTAAGAAGGGTGATAATGAAGTAAGATTCATTAGAACAGGCTCTACACATTCTCAAGCAATTAAATATATCTTGCAAAAACACTGGCATGTACTCCAGAGTGATCCTGTCACCAAATCTATAAAAACAGAGAGCCCCAATGTCACATAAATAGGACGCCCAAATTTAAAAAATAAATGGGTCAGAAGCCACTATGAAAGATATGGGCGTAAAAAACCTTTATGTAGTGGATCTATAGGATGTGGACACTGCAGAGTATGCAAACATATGTGCAAAAAATCTGAAGTTAAGAATAGATTTGGGAACATTAAGAAAATAAAACAGTATATTAATTGACAAAGTAAAAACATAATTTATTGTATATCATGTGGATGTGAGGATTTCTTTTATGTAGGAATGTCTACTAGGAGCTTGGGTACCAGAAATGTAAAGCACCTGTGCAATGTTATTAATGCTTCTAAGGATTTAGATAAGGACAAAAGATTGACCACAGTGGCTAAACATTTTTAATTACATCATAATAGTAATGAAAGCCATCTGAAATGCTGGGGACTTGAACAGATAAATCCAGGCATTAGAGGTGGGGAGCCTACCAACTAACTGTTACAAGCAGAAACAAAGTGGATATGCTTATTGAATGGCAAACACCCAAGAGGGATGAATAAAAATATCAATTATTGGGTGTTTTTGTAATGTGAGATACGTATGTGGGTGATAGATGATAATGCAAACAAAAACACCTTTCTTTTTTTCATTAATGTACCATTATAATATACATCTGCAATGAGTAAACAAGTCAGAAGCTACTAGATTTGATAATAAAATAGCCACAGTAGGTTAAATGTATATAAAACCTGTTTAATTTTAAATACATTTTTTCCCATTGTAAACAATGGAGGTGGTAGGCGCCAATCTGATTGGTTAGCAATCTTTAATATCACACACACCTGAATGGGAAATTAGAAACCATATGCTGTAGTATGGAAATGGGGAAGGTAGGCATAAATTTGATTGGTTGCTATGATTTACGTCTAGACGTACCTGGGGCCCAATCCGATATGCAGCGTCGCCCACAAAAGCCGGCGACGCCGTTTTTTGCGCTGTTTTGGTATCACATATACATACATGTTACGCCCGTATATTTCACCCGTCGCCCGCAATTTTTACTCCCATAGGCTAACATGGGACAGCGTCGTACGTCGGTATCCAATATCTAGCGCAAGGCCTTGCATGGCGAAAATGGAGAAATCTTACTCCATTTTCACCTCGCCATAAAATGCAGCCATAGCAGGCCTTGCGCTGAGTATGGGAGCACCGTAACTCCCTAAAATGTCTTCCAAAAAAACACCTAACGCATGCGCAATGTCTATCTACCTGTCAACCGCAATCCCCCACCGCATTAACTAATAAAGTCTATTAACCGCCGCTCCTGGACCCTGCCGCACATAAATAAAGTGTTTAAACCCTAAACCGCCATAGCCCACACCGCAATAAACCTATCCTAGTAGTAAACCCTAAACTGTCGTAGCCTACATAGCCTATTAAATCTATTAACCCCTAATCTGCCACCGCCAACGTCACCGCCACTATAATAAAGTTATTACCCCCTAAACCTAAGTCTAACCCTAACACCACCCTAACTTAATTATTATTTAAATAAATCTAAATAATATTACTATTGTTAACTAAATTATTCCTATTTAAAACTAAATACTAACCTATAAAATAAACCCTAAGGCCTAGATTTAGAGTTTTGTCGGTAAAGACCCGCGTAGCGAACGCAGCTTTTTTTCCTACCGCTGCTTCCAAACAACGCTGGTATTTAGAGTTGTGTGAGGGGCTGCGTTAGGCTCCAAAAAGGGAGCGTTGAGCCGAATTTACCGCCACTTCAACCCTCAATACCAGCGTTGCTTACGGTAGCGGTAAGCTGGCAAAACGTGCTCATGCACGATTCCCCCATAGGAAACAATGGGGCAGTTTGGGCTGAAAAAAACCTAACACCTGCAAAAAAGCAGCGTTAAGCTCCCAACGCAGCCCCATTGTTTCCTATGGGCAAACACTTTCTAAGTCTGCACCTAACACCCTAACATAAACCCCGAGTCTAAACACTCCTAACCTTACACTTATTAACCCCTAATCTGCCGCCCCCGCTATCGCTGACACCTGCATTATACTATTAACCCCTAATCTTCCACTCCGGACACCGCCGCAACCTACATTATCCCTATGAACCCCTAATCTGCTGCCCCCAACATCGCCGACACCTACATAATATTTATTAACCCCTAATCTGCCCCCCCCCATGTCGCCGCCACCTAACTTCAAGTATTAACACCTAATCTGCCGACCGGACCTCGCCGCTACTATAATAAATGTATTAACCCCTAAAGCTAAGTCTAACCCTAACCCTAACACCCCCCTAAGTTAAATATAATTTTAATCTAACGAAATAAATTAACTCTTATTAACTAAAGTATTCCTATTTAAAATGAAATACCTGTAAAATAAACCCTAATATAGCTACAATATAACGAATAATTATATTGTAGATATTTTAGGATTTATATTTATTTTACAGGCAACTTTGTATTTATTTTAACTAGGTACAATAGCTATTAAATAGTTATTAACTATTTAATAGCTACCTAGTTAAAATAATTAGAAAATTACCTGTAAAATAAATCCTAACCTAAGTTACAATTAAACCTAACACTACACTATCATTAAATTAATTAAATAAATTAGCTACCAATACATACAATTAAATACAATTAAATAAACTAAACTAAATTACAAAAAACAAACAAACACTAAATTACAGAAAATAAAAAAATATTACAAGAATTTTAAACTAATTACACCTAATCTAAGCCCCCCTAATAAAATTAAAAAAAATAAATAAAAGTCCCTACCCTATTTTACATTACAAAGTAATCAGCTCTTTTACCAGCCCTTAAAAGGGCTTTTTGCGGGGCATGCCCCAAAGTAATCAGCTCTTTTGCCTGTAAAAAAAATACAACCCCCCAACATTAAAACCCACCACCCACATACCCCTACTCTAACCCACCCAAACCCCCTTAAATAAACCTAACACTACCCCCTGAAGATCTCCCTACCTTGAGTCGTCTTCACCCAGCCGGGCCGAAGTCTTCATCCGATGGGGCAGAAGAGGACATCCAGACCGGCAGAAGCCTTCATCCTATCTGGGCAGAAGAGGACATCCGGACCGGCAGACATCTTCATCCAAGCGGCATCTTCTATCTTCATCCATGCGAAGCGGAGCGGAGCCATCTTCTTTCCAGCCGACGCGGATCAATCCTCTTCAACCGACGCCTACTCGCCGAATGAAGGTTCCTTTAAATGACGTCATCCAAGATGGCGTCCCTCAAATTCCGATTGGCTGATAGGATTCTATCAGCCAATCTGAATTAAGGTAGGAAAAATCTAATTGGCTGATTCAATCAGCCAATCAGATTCAAGTTCAATCCGATTGGCTGATCCAATCAGCCAATCAGATTGAGCTCACATTCTATTGGCTGTTCCTATTGGCTGGTAAAAGAGCTGATTACTTTGTAATGTAGAATAGGGTAGGGACTTTTATTATTTTTTTTTTAAATTTTATTTTATTAGGGGGCTTAGATTAGGTGTAATTAGTTTAAAATTCTTGTAATATTTTTTTTATTTTCTGTAATTTAGTGGGTTTTTTTTTGTAACTTAGTTTAGTTTATTTAATTGTATTTAATTGTATGTATTGGTAGCTAATTTATTTAATTAATTTAATGATAGTTTAGTGTTAGGTTTAATTGTAACTTAGGTTAGGATTTATTTTACAGGTAATTTTGTAATTATTTTAACTAGGTAGCTATTAAATAGTTAATAACTATTTAATAGCTATTGTACCTAGTTAAAATAAATACAAAGTTGCCTGAAAAATAAATATAAATCTTAATATAGCTACAATGTAATTATTAATTATATTGTAGCTATCTTAGGCCTAGATTTGGAGTTTGGCGTTAACCGTGAAAACCAGCGTTAGAGGCTCCTAACGCTGGTTTTTTACGGACTCCGGTATTTAGAGTTCATTTACCGACACTCAAAAATCACCCAACGCACAAATCTCTACCGACAGCTCAAACCCAGTAGTTAACATCTACCAACAAAATAAACATCCACGAATCACAAAACAAATATTACACAAAGTACACTTACACTCATACAAACACTACACTATATGTATTTTTCATATTTAATAATTTGTCATCAAAATACAAAGGATCAAAGTTGCGAGATCTCAGGTGTTAGAAAAAAAACAACACAAATACATTTTCCCATTGACTTACATTGACACACGGGAAAAGACCCTCATATACCTACATCTAACTAATAAGATTATCACAAATATACACTCATCGATGCATACAAACAATATACACCACATGACATACAAAAAAAAGTTATTTATTACAAAATGAACACGATTTAGTTACTTTTTCACACAAGCTCATGACGTCACTCACTTTACGAGGAAAACCAGTCTTTGAAAAAAAAATTTACCAAATTTTAGAGCCTCCATTGACTTCTATGGGGAAGACGTGCTCGTGCACGCGAAAGACAGATTTCCCTAACGCACGCAAATAGACCGAAAAACTCCAAATACCAGCGCTAGAAAATACATGCTTTTCTGCGTTAGACCCAGCTATGATAAATAGATCAAGAAATGACTATTTCCCTATGGTGGACTTATGGATTGTACTTATTGAATATTTACAACACCATTAAATTGTTTCAGACTTTATATTACATCAACTACAAATCAACATCACTAGTAACAAACTTTTTTTTTCAAAATATTACATTTAAACGGACACAAAAATAATTTAAACTTTTCAGGATTCACAAACAGTACACAATGGGAAACAATTCTCATTTACCTTTATTATTGCATTTCATTTATTCAACTCATATGCTTGCAGCAACAGCATATCTACATAGGCTTAACACATGATCAGTCATGGATGCACATACATTACTTTTACCATTCACTCATACATGTGCATTCAAATGATGGGGGAAAAACACATTACATTCTCTATAGGAATCACATAACAGAACATATGGATTTTAATGTACTTTTAACATCATGATTCCATCACAATAAACCATTAGGAATTACGTACAAGAAGAACATCATTACACCAGATTACAGATGTCACTTTAAGGGAAGGAACAACAATGCCAGACCGCTATATAGAAGTCAGCATATGTGGGACACAATCACAATATATACGTATATGTACATAACACACATCACCCATCACGCAACCACAAAGCACACATTTAGATTTTATTCAGCACACAATAACAATGTAGCACAATACAACAACACAATGAGGATTTCTGAACTACATAGGCAGGTTAATAATATGATGACGTCATTAGAAGATTCAACCATACACATTACAGATTTACAACTGTACCGCCCCTTTCTGAACTTTAACACTCAATACTACAATACAACATATATGTAAATAACAGTTTGGAACAGCATTATTAGAGAGATTTGAATGGGACAATTAATAAATATTGTCAGATCGCAAATCACTTATATATATAATACTACAGATGACAGCCGGAAGTTATTCAGTATTAGTGCCATTTGAATGGGACGCATACAATATTGATAGCTCGGCAATCACTTATATCTACAATAATACAGATGACAGCCGGAAGTTATTCAGCATTAGTGCGATTTAAAAAGGGACGCATACAATATTGACATCTCGGCAATCACTTATACAGGGAGTGCAGAATTATTAGGCAAATGAGTATTTTGACCACATCATCCTCTTTATGCATGTTATCTTACTCCAAGCTGTATAGGCTCGAAAGGCTACTACCAATTAAGCATATTAGGTGATGTGCATCTCTGTAATGTAGGTGTGCATAATTATTAGGCAACTTCCTTTCCTTTGGCAAAATGGGTCAAAAGAAGGACTTGACAGGCTCAGAAAAGTCAAAAATAGTGAGATATCTTGCAGAGGGATGCAGCACTCTTAAAATTGCAAAGCTTCTGAAGCGTGATCATCGAACAATCAAGCGTTTCATTCAAAATAGTCAACAGGGTCGCAAGAAGCATGTGGAAAAACCAAGGCGCAAAATAACTGCCCATGAACTGAGAAAAGTCAAGCATGCAGCTGCCAAGATGCCACTTGCCACCAGTTTGGCCATATTTCAGAGCTGCAACATCACTGGAGTGCCCAAAAGCACAAGGTGTGCAATACTCAGAGACATGGCCAAGGTAAGAAAGGCTGAAAGATGACCACCACTGAACAAGACACACAAACTGAAACGTCAAGACTGGGCCAAGAAATATCTCAAGACTGATTTTTCTAAGGTTTTATGGACTGATGAAATGAGAGTGAGTCTTGATGGGCCAGATGGATGGGCCCGTGGCTGGATTGGTAAAGGGCAGAGAGCTCCAGTCCGACTCAGACGCCAGCAAGGTGGAGGTGGAGTACTGGTTTGGGCTGGTATCATCAAAGATGAGCTTGTGGGGCCTTTTCGGGTTGAGGATGGAGTCAAGCTCAACTCCCAGTCCTACTGCCAGTTTCTGGAAGACACCTTCTTCAAGCAGTGGTACAGGAAGAAGTCTGCATCCTTCAAGAAAAACATGATTTTCATGCAGGACAATGCTCCATCACACGCGTCCAAGTACTCCACAGCGTGGCTGGCAAGAAAGGGTATAAAAGAAGAAAATCTAATGACATGGCCTCCTTGTTCACCTGATCTGAACCCCATTGAGAACCTGTGGTCCATCATCAAATGTGAGATTTACAAGGAGGGAAAACAGTACACCTCTCTGAACAGTGTCTGGGAGGCTGTGGTTGCTGCTGCATGCAATGTTGATGGTGAACAGATCAAAACACTGACAGAATCCATGGATGGCAGGCTTTTGATTGTCCTTGCAAAGAAAGGTGGCTATATTGGTCACTGATTTGTTTTTGTTTTGTTTTTGAATATCAGAAATGTATATTTGTGAATGTTGAGATGTTATATTGGTTTCACTGGTAAAAATAAATAATTGAAATGGGTATATATTTGTTTTTTGTTAAGTTGCCTAATAATTATGCACAGTAATAGTCACCTGCACACACAGATATCCCCCTAAAATAGCTATAACTAAAAACAAACTAAAAACTACTTCCAAAACTATTCAGCTTTCATATTAATGAGTTTTTTTGGGTTCATTAAGAACATGGTTGTTGTTTAATAATAAAATTAATCCTCAAAAATACAACTTGCCTAATAATTCTGCACTCCCTGTATATACAATACTACAGATGACAGCCGGAAGTTATTCAGCATTGGTGCGATTTGAAAGGGACGCATACAATATTGACAGCTCGGCAATCACTTATATATACAATACTACAGATGGCAGATGGGAAGTTCTGAATTATTATTGCGATTTTAAAGGGACGCATACAATATTGACAGCTCGGCAATCACTTATATATACAATACTACAGATGACAGCCGGAAGTTCTTCAGTATTAGTGCGATTTTAATGGGACGCATACAATATTGACAGCTCGGCAATCACTTATATATACAATACTACAGATGACAGCCGGAAGTTCTTCAGTATTAGTGCCATTTTAATGGGACGCATACAATATTGACAGCTCGACAATCACTTATATATATACAATACTACAGATGACAGCCGGAAGTTCTTCAGTATTAGTGCGATTTTAATGGGACGCATACAATATTGACAGCTCGGCAATCACTTATATATACAATACTACAGATGGCAGATGTTACTTTATCGTTTACAAACAATGTTGCAGCAACATTGATCGATCACATTCGATGCACATTATACACAACTATGCACTTTCATTCATGTTAGCCTGGACGTGTGCTTGTTACTATAAGATCGCGTTTAAGAAATATTGATTACGCATATGATCAAACATTACAAACATGCACTGTATGTGTGATATTTGACACTTTCACATTGAGATTCATTGGGGGAAAACAACATTTCAGCAAACAACAAAAAAACGCCCACTGTGAAAGCATTCGCGCCGCTCACATACAAACAAGTGAATACAATCAGCAATCATTACAAACTCACTACCATTGGACTAATTGTACTATAAATCCACCAAATAACATGGCCAAAGCATCACTTGTGATCCACATCAGATCAAGTGCATACCTTGTTATGCTGTTTTGAAAGATGGATGACGATGACATGGTAGACGCTGCTGGTGCTGCTTTTGGCGAACTTGCTGTTGGTCGAATCAGGCAGCCTCGGCGGCTCAGACTGAGACGAAGGGGTCGTCTGGTTCGAGGTCCTCCTGTCTACAGGGTGAGACCCACCTTGGAAAACATGAGCGACTTTGAGGTTTATGATAAGTATCGGCTCAATCGCGAACAGCTCATTGGCCTTTACGATCTTCTTAAACCTCATTTGGAGCCACGTATAAGAATAAGGACTGCTGTTCCCGCCATGAGTAAGATGCTAAGTTGTCTATACGTCCTGGCCTCCGGGAGTTTTCAATCCGGAGAACTGTACATGCATGGCCTGGCTCAAGGTACATTCTCTGTGGTGTTTGATAACTTTCTGGACGCCATGGTACGTATCAGTAAGCAATACATAGGATTCCCACAGAATGATGGTGATTGGAGGCGCCTGAAGCGGAAATTCTTTGATATTGCTCAATTGCCCAATGTCTTGGGAGCCATAGATTGTACCCACATTGCGCTGCGTGCTCCAATTGATGACTTGCCCTTCAGAAATCGCAAACATTTTCATAGCCTCAACGTGCAGTATGTTTGTGACGCACAGATGAGGATTATGCATGTGTGTGCGAATTTTGGAGGGGCTAGTCATGATGCCCGCATCCTCTCTCTGTCGTCCCTGTGGAGACTGTTTGAGGAAAGACAAATGCCCCCTGGTTATCTCGTTGGTGAGTATTTGTGCACAACATGGTTAATTAGTTTGACAATTGCCACTGTAGTTTTAAAATGTTAGCGTAATGTTCAGCTATAGGATGCAATTTAACCATTAATTTTATTTTTCCGCTAATGTCTACTTTTAGTTCAATGCAGATATGTAGCATGTCTTACCTTAAATGCTCAGAGAATGCAATGTAACCATTTAGTTTGCATTTTACACAAGTTTTGGTTTAGGAGAAATACGCATATGTAGCATGTCTTAGCTGAAATGGGAAGATATTAGCTAATGCAATTTAACCATGTCATTGTCTCTTTCCGCTAATTTCTACTTTTAGTTCAATGCAGATATGTAGCATGTCTTACCTTAAATGCTCAGATAGAGAATGCAATGTAACCATTTAGTTTGCATTTTACATAATGTTTGGTTTAGGAGAAATATGCATATGTAGCATGTCTTAGCTGAAATGGGAAGATATTAGCTAATGCAATTTAACCATGTCATTGTCTCTTTCCGCTAATGTCTACTTTTAGTTCAATGCAGATATGTAGCATGTCTTACCTTAAATGCTCAGATAGAGAATGTAATGTAACCATTTAGTTTGCATTTTACGCAAGGTTTGGTTTAGGAGAAATACGCATATGTAGCATGTCTTAGCTCAAATGGGAAGATATTAGCTAATGCAATTTAACCATGTCATTGTCTCTTTCCGCTAATGTCTACTTTTAGTTCAATGCAGATATGTAGCATGTCTTACCTTAAATGCTCAGATAGAGAATGCAATGTAATCATTTAGTTTGCATTTTACACAAGGTTTGGTTTAGGAGAAATACGCATATGTAGCATGTCTTAGCTGAAATGGGAAGATATTAGCTAATGCAATTTAACCATGTCATTGTCTCTTTCCGCTAATGTCTACTTTTAGTTCAATGCAGATATGTAGCATGTCTTACCTTAAATGCTCAGATAGAGAATGCAATGTAACCATTTAGTTTGCATTTTACACAAGGTTTGGTTTAGGAGAAATACGCATATGTAGCATGTCTTAGCTGAAATGGGAAGATAGAGAATAAGATTGAACTAGATTATTCTTTTAAAAAATAAACATTTGTTAGTGGATTATCGTGTACAAAAACTTTTATTGGAATCAAAATAATATTTTGAGGATTCAGTTTGAATTATGTTCTGTTCATAATTTATAGGTGATTCTGGGTACATGAGCCGGCCTTGGCTTATTACCCCCTTGCGTAGCCCGACTGATGTGTCTGAGGAGCGCTACAATAGGGCTCATAAGAGAACCAGGGCGGTGGTTGAACGAATGTTCGGGCTCCTGAAGATGAGGTTCAGGTGCCTTGACCGGTCGGGAGGAGCCCTCCAGTACAACCCAAAGAAGGTGGCTAAGATCGTTGTAGCCTGTAGTGTCCTGCATAATATTGCACAGCGGGCTGGGATGCTGCAGGGCTTCCAGGCGCAACGAAACCTCCTCAGAGATGAGGAGGATGATCCTGTTCTAGAGGGGCCATTCTGGGACGAGGGGCTCAATGTCAGAGCAGACATCATCAACTGCCACTTTAGACGGTAAATAATAGAAGTTAGACTGGAGTATTGTCAATAGATGTGAACTCTAGGGAAATGACAAGTAGAGAATTGTGCAAACAGGTTAGGATTGTTCATCAAATGCTAAAAATTTGTTTCATTTATTAATATAGGTGATGCTCTGGTCATTGGGTCCTGTAGCGAGTCTTTGCCACCTGGTTTTTAAAGAGGACATCAGCTGGTAAGTATAAATGTATGGACTGTTGCTGGCATGAATTGTACACAAATACATCATATGGCATACATTTTCAAAACTAGTATTTAGTTTACACATTACTTAAAATGTACATACTCAGAAAGGGATCCTCTAGCATAACTATCCTCTAGCATGACTATGGTTCAATGTCACACATTAGAGGTTCGTTCTGCTCAATATGACTCATCTTCACACTTGATAGAACATAACACAAGATGCTACACAAGCTTAGTAAGCTAGTGACAGAAATTTATTCTGAAATGGGGGGTGGTAGAGGGGTACAGAACTGATTCACACACTTGTAGTAATTTTTATTAAACTTTTTCTGCCATTAGGGAGCTGACTTAATCTAAAGACTGAAAGGGAAGAATTAGAAGCCTGACAGTGAAGTTTACCCAGACTGACAGTGGAAAAAGCCAAGATTGAAATTGAAGTATACCAATGGGATCATGTCTGGCATTATCTTTCCAATCTGCTGACCTTGAAAAACATACAAAGACATGTTCACATGGTAAGTGCCAACTATTTGATAGAATAAGGCTGTGAAGGCATCCTATTGGAGACACTTAGATTATTTTCTAATTTTTAGATGGTATTTCACAGTCCTCTATTTTTGAAATGATGAATAAGGCACCTATTGAAGATCAACTGTTTACCCCTGAATTGACTTTCAAAGACCATGCATTATCCAGGTTGGTGTACCAATGCATGCTAGTTAAGAATCACAGGAAGAATGTTGAATATTAGTAGCTTACATACATTAGTCATATTTAGTTCATAATTAGATATTTAGGGATCACAATCAGACAGATGATTTTACTTTTTTAGATGGTATTTCAGTCCTCTATTTTATGAACTGATGAATAAGACACCTATTGAAGATCAACTGTTTACCCCTGAATTGACTTTCAAAGACCATGCATTATCCAGGTTGGTGTACCAATGCATGCTAGTTAAGAATCACAGGAAGAATGTTGAATATTAGTAGCTTACATACATTAGTCATATTTAGTTCATAATTAGATATTTAGGGATCACAATCAGACACTTAGATGATTTTACTTTTTTAGATGGTATTTCAGTCCTCTATTTTATGAACTGATGAATAAGACACCTATTGAAGATCAACTGTTTACCCCTGAATTGACTTTCAAAGACCATGCATTATCCAGGTTGGTGTACCAATGCATGCTAGTTAAGAATCACAGGAAGAATGTTGAATATTAGTAGCTTACATACATTAGTCATATTTAGTTCATAATTAGATATTTAGGGATCACAATCAGACACTTAGATGATTTTACTTTTTTAGATGGTATTTCAGTCCTCTATTTTATGAACTGATGAATAAGACACATATTGAAGATCAACTGTTTACCCCTGAATTGACTTTCAAAGACCATGCATTATCCAGGTTGGTGTACCAATGCATGCTAGTTAAGAATCACAGGAAGAATGTTGAATATTAGTAGCTTACATACATTAGTCATATTTAGTTCATAATTAGATATTTAGGGATCACAATCAGAAAAAGGAATACATATTATAGTTGATATAGAGGTATTTGAATGGACATGAAATATTACATTTATGTTCAGCATACATATATATTATTGAAATGTGATATACATTATTATGTATAATTAGAAATTCAGATATTTAAATTTAATTTTTATTACACAATATAATGGTGTATGTTTATTTCATTTATTTTTAAATTTAATTAATAAATATCTTGATAAAATGTTGAACAAAGTTAGAGCATAGACACAAGATGATTGTAAATGTATTTTATGAATATTTAACAACGTGTGTATTAACTTTGTTAAAAAATAAATTTTAATTTCAGATTGTAATCTGATGACTTCCAGGAATATTTTTTTGTTTTTGTTTCAGAAACTTTTTATTTTTTAAATGGTAATAATCAACATTTTATTATTAAATACACTCTTTTGAACAGATTATAATAAATATCCATATAATCTGTCAATAAAAAACAATTTGACTCCCATGACTGGTAGTTGTCTATTTGACAAGCACATGCATAAGATCAAATAATGCATTAATTTTAGAAAATCCACTGATTCAGAGAATATTAAATTAAACTATCTTTTTTAAATTAATTGGGGAGTGAGATCCATCAATGCTTTTCTTTTGAAATTCTTAGATGTTAAAATAATTTCGGATATGTAGTCAAAATTTGACATAAATTATTTTGTTTCACTTTTAAGAAGGGGAAGTGGTTCAATTACATTAAAGTGACAGTGTTGTTGAATGTAAAATTAATTTTATAAGATCTTGTATCTTCCTTAGGTATCTCAAAACATTATTTTCTTAAATTTTTTATTTTTTACATTTATAAATGGTAGGTCATTTAACTTCATATTTTTCACAAGCTAGTTATTGGATGCCAGGTTAATAGATTTTATTTTCTAGTGGAGTCATTTAAAGGGACATTTAACTATAGTTATTAATATTATGTAGTTTTTAAAATCTTACCTCTTGGGTTAGACATCACATATCTATATATAATTTTCATTCCCCTTTAGTTTCTTTTGACAATGTTAAATCAACATTCCAAATGTTTTGGTCCTTAAAGGGACATTCACAAAGTATATTGTGTATTGATTTGTAAAAAATTCATAAAAGAATTTAAACATATTTAGAAAGTACTATAGAATTACATTCAGTCTTTAAATATACTTCAAAAAATATACATCAATGCACATATCTTAGTCAATTACATAAGGCATCTATGTGCAACCAACAATCAGCATCAAAATAGCCTATGTAGATATGTATTTAATCCAAGAATATATATAATTACAATCTAATGATTGAATACCAAAACATATTAAGTTGTTCAAATATTATAATCTTATCCAAAATGCATACATAACATATAGCTTAATGTACCTCTAAGCTGAAGACTGCAAAATACATCCTTTACAATATATATTTCAGTCAGTGTGTAAAACAATCCAGAAGTTAATCTAAATATGCTTTACTCATATGTTATACTAATTTAGCAAAAGGAAGGTGCCTAGGTTTCTGATTTTTCAAGCATTATTGTGAAATGTCTCTTTAAAGGGACATGAACTCAAAATATACTTAAAGGGAGACAGTTAAAAAATTTATGATTTATACATTCTGAATGAGTATTCTATTTTAAGCAACTTTAAAAATTGTCTCATATTATGAATGTTCCTCGTGATGTTGCTCTCATTACTTTAAAAATAAGGCATTAAATAGATAATTTATTTGCTTCAGTACTCTGGACAGAACTTGGTTTTTTTGGTTGGATTAATTTATCCAACAATCATCAAGGACAACCCAGGTTTTTTGCAACAATTGTCCGTAATCTAAAATATCATTATTGATTTGCAAAGAAAGATAACAAGATAATTCTTAACATTTGAGAATCGGATTAAATTATAAAGTTGCTTAACATTTCATGCTCAATCTGAATCATGAACTCTAAATTTGTTTGGACAGTGTCACTTTAAGAGATTTAAAGAGTGTATTTACTTCTCTTCTTATCTTGACATACTTTGCTTGAAAAGCATATCAAGATAGGCTCAGTAGATGAAGATTGGTGGATGCACAGAGATGCCTTATGTGATTGGCTCAACCATGTGCATTTAAATTTATTCTGTTGAGGATATCTAAATACTAAGATAAATTGATTTACATTTTAAAGTCTAAACAATTTTCTATCTCTACAGATCATTTGATACAATTGTTTGTTTGTAATGTCTATTTAAAAATAAAGACGCCATTGCACAATAACATATATGAGCAGTTCAGACAAATACAAGCTCGAGGTTTATTTACTAATAACAAACAAACCTGTAGTTTAACATTTATAAACAGATTTTCCAAGTTACTGACATTATAACCTGAATTTGAACATTCAGAAATATTGCGTGGGAAACGGATCTTGAAACACCAGATTTGCATCTTTAAACATTAGAGTCTAATGTCACGCAATAGCACACAATCAATGTGCATTATGAAATACATTTAATAGAGCAATATCAATACTTCACAATAAGTCAACAAATTGATTTTATGAACAATAAAGACATACAATATTAAATGTGTATTTGTGTTAAAGAAACAGACCGTTATTAAACCGAAAAATGTATACAACATTTAATAATGTGACAGTATTAGATTTTAAAAGAGAATTTAAACATTAATATTTAACGGATCACGGATATTAAATCTGCGTCACACATATCCACATGACAGGCCCATGAGTTACAAATAAGTCTACATGAAAAATGAAGTAACAGCACCACCAAGAGGTATGTGTAAGGAAGTTACTAAGATATGAAACATTAAGGAACGGCCAATCAGAGTTCATCACACAAACACAACTTGAGTCAGGATGGTCTCACAGACATTCTAACAATATTTCAAACCTTTATCCAATCAGATGTACAGATAACTTGTCCCATGGTGCATCTCATGTTTACTTCACCATATAAAAGTCCATTACACGTTGCCATCTTTGTCAGTTCTCTAATGCCTGCAGGCAGTATATATTATTTGTAAAAAAATATATTCTACAACCCAGCAGGCATGTCACCTCCCAGGTTCACCAAGCAGGAGAGCGCTGCACTGGTCCACGCCATCAAGGACTTTTATCCCCAGCTGTTTGGGAACAAGAGGAGGTCGGCAGATGCGCCTGTTAAGAAGGGCCTCTGGGAGTCTATCACCAATGTGGTTCAATTGGTGTGTGACATCCAGAGGAGCCAGGATCAAATCATGAGGAGATTCGGAGATATGAGGTTGCGCTTAACAAAAAAAGTCAACCTCATAAGGGACTGGGTACAAGCCCGTAAAAGAGGGGGCCAAAGAAAGGCCCTGCGGAAACTATACCTACTCCCTTATGAGGTGACTTTATGCGAGCTCCTCAATCTCCGGGTCCCCAAAAGATTTAGATCATCGCCATCCTCTGCCTCCTCTTCTTCCCTCCCAGCTGCGGGATCTGAAAGTCCTGACGAGGGGGCCAGGGCAGCTGCTTCTCCGTCCGGTGGCCTGGGAGGAGCTGATGGAGAATCTGAACCAGGTAACTATCCAACTTCATATAATATCTTAATATTTGATTTTTTTTTAAAAAATGTGTGATACTAAACCTATACAGATCTCACAACATACACTACATATGATGTTTAGATATCTGATTTTAGATTAGTGACACATGAAATAGGAATGATGTTTCTTGCGCTCTACAGAATATGTGTCACAGAGCGAAAATTGAATTGCGCATACACGTTAACATGGGTTTGCTGTAAGTGGCATTGCTTTATACATGTTGGTCAAATGACGGATGCGTAATTCCGCTTGGAATCATTGCGCAATGATCGCGAAAATGGAATTGCGCATACACGTTAACATGGGTTTGCTGTAAGTGTCATTGCTTTATACATGTTGGTCAAATGACGGATGCGTAATTCCGCTTGGAATCATTGCGCAATGATCGCGAAAATGGAATTGCGCATACACGTTAACATGGGTTTGCTGTAAGTGGCATTGCTTTACACATGTTGGTCAATATGAAATGTGAATTATTATATATGTGAAGAATACAGTATTCTTATTTTCAATATTATACATAATGAAAAAAGAAAAAATCAGAATCCAAATAAATTATAACATATGCCCATCAATTGATGAGAATGAAATAACACAAACAAATAATTTAAACTACAGTAAACAACACAACTGATTGAAAATAAGAGTACAGGATATATTTATCATGAATTTAATTGAGGAAACAATTAACTCATGGGACTACCAAAGGATTAATAGTTTTTAATTGATTTGCT
The DNA here is from genome assembly GCF_027579735.1 of Bombina bombina. NCBI lineage: Eukaryota > Metazoa > Chordata > Amphibia > Anura > Bombinatoridae > Bombina > Bombina bombina. Next base: position 538,130,067 of record NC_069504.1, on the reverse strand, counting down.
AATAATGTAAAGATTTTAAACATGGCATGATTTGTATTAATGATATCCAATCCTCATTTAATATATTACAGATCTGGATGTTGGTGCTGGATCCTCAAGCCAGGGCTTGTCACAGTATGGTATGTCTCATTTTAATTGACATTTGTCTTAGAAACATGGACAGAACATTTCATACTAAATCCACATTGTTCAATATTTATATGTATCTGCAAAATGGATTTTAAAACTTTTTGCAAATAAGAATAAATAAAACCAAAAAATAGGATTACATTGTAAGACTACTCTGATTTTGTTTGGAATTTAAGATATCCCATCTATTCTGGATGTCTTAATTTTAATGTAAGATTCTTTGAATGTCCAATTTATATTCTTCCCTTGTGTATTGCTTAATCTTATTTGTATACATTTGTAAAAAATACACACACTTTTGCATATGTTTAGATTTTAAAAATATAGATTCCATTTTTGAAATTGATCACGTCATTTAAGGGACATGCCAACTAAATTTTACATAGAATGATTTTTAAACGTGATTTTATTGTTTTGTTTAAAGATTTTATGAGCTACATTGGTTCAGTCTATTGTTTTAGTTCTTAAAAAAAAAATGGATTTTGGTTTAGGTTAAACAATGCATTACTGGTATTATCCGGCTATTTTTTTTATGCATAAATTGGCATTTTTACAAAAGTTAAAATCATGTGTTCAGATAACAGTAGTACATAGTTTCAAAAAGTATACAATTACACATTTAGAGCTTCATGTCCCTTTAATAGATGAAAATTAAATAATTCTTATGATATCCTTAAATAACATATTAGATTGGAATTGCATGCTCAATCCCATTCATTACATCAACATATGGAGTAGAGAATTCATTAACACCAACATTGTCAAATCAACATATTTTGATATTAAAGGGACACTGAGCTAAAATTAGTAATGTTGTCATTCAGATAGAGCATGCAATATTAATCAACATTTAAATATAATACTATAATCATATGTTAAATATTCTATTGCTAAATGTATTTTAAAATCAAGAATGTACGTTCATCTGCAGCTCAATTTTGGTTGACCAACCTGGGTTTTTATTGATGATTGGTGGATACCTTCAACAAACAATATTTATTGAATACAATATTGCTTATCTGCCTTTAAGATTAAAATGTAGCAACATTCCAATTATAATAGGAGTCAATGTAAAATCATTTGGAACAGTTTGAACAGTGAAATCAATGATTGAAATAAATCATGTCAGTGTCCCTTTAATAAACAATAGATTCATTCATCTTTACATTCTTTGGATTAGACAATATTGATATATAATTCACATATTCACTGTTGGAGTTACTTTATAGATATCAGCATACTTTAACAGCTCCATGATTACATATTTGTACTAATCAATTTGGTTTTGTATTGTGATAAATATGTGTTGTGTCCTAAACAAGATTACTGTACATTGCACAAATGGCTCGATGTGCCACATATCTTTGTTTATATTTGTCAACAGCTGTTATTCAAAATGTGGTTTGTGTGTATTCTTTTAAGAACATTGATCAATGTGTATATTTAGATATGCAATAGCATCGTATGAGATGAGTTTGATGTCTAATATAGTCAGAAATTAAACATATGTTCAATACATCATTTTTAACAGAATCCCCTTGATTCAATCAAGCATTTTTCTGGATAATGACTGCTCTATTCTTCACATTTTCAAGTTGATTATTCTTAAAAATCGCTACAGATGTGATTTAGTGCTATCCCAAATGTGTTCACTAATATATATCTATATCATTCATAGAGAGAGTTGGTGTGGGGAGCCCAGAGGAATCCAGCACTGACACAGAGCCGCCTTTGTGGTCTTCTGGTAAGTCCATTGACTCATTTATATGTCATTGAAGGTGTATTGGTAATCAATATTATTAGCATGATTCTCATGAAGCATAACATTTGAAACAAACATATAATTTACTCCTCTGATTATATATTAATTTTCTTGGAATATTGAAAGATTAATAATTAAAACTTTCTTAGTCTACACCTTTGTTATTCAGAAGATGTATAGCATATGTTTGTTTCCATGTTCATTTTTGACAACAGTCATCAAGTGATACACACATGAGAAATCTTAAATGTTCTATGTACTATGCTTTTATGATTTTAAAATTAATACAAACAATACATCGAAAATCTGAATCATTGAGAATAACAAATCTAATGTCATTTGTATGCTCCATGATGTAAATCATAACTTTGGGTGTGTATATCTTTAATGCAACATTGATGTGTGTCTTTGAGCAACAGTAACATATGTTATAATATCTGATCTTAACGTGTACACAACATGTTATGTTTTACAGAGATTGATTTAACATGTGGGACAGAGGAGGAAGAGGCTGCCTTGAAGTCTGATGGTATGTGAAATATATCTATCATGTTTCCAACATGTTGCTTTATTGGAAATCATTTTATTGAAGACATTTAAAGTCTACAGCTTTTGCACTTTAAAAAGGAATATTATTTGTCTGTTCAAATACACTACTGCCCCCTTTCTATATCAGGCAGCATGAAAATATGCTTGGATGTTTTTTGTTTTTTTTATTTCTAATTCATGCCATCATTATGTCACATGCATATTCCAGGCCAAACCACAATAATAATGTTATAATTGTACAGACAGTCATTGATATTCATCTGAGTGCCTATATGCATACCATATCCTCATTTCATAATTGTTTACAAATTCAAACACACTTCTAAGTATATTGAAAACATAATCAATTTGAAATGCGTTGATTTGATTTCATGATGTATGAGATGTTAATATATTTGTATTATTTATTTCAGATGGATCCTCCACCTCTGGTCATCTGTTTTCCGCCCCTGCCCAGTCCCCTGGCCAGTCACAGACCCCTGCCCAGGCCCAGGCCCAGACCCCTGCCCAGGCCCAGAACCCTGCCCAGGCCCAGACTCCTGCCCAGGCCCAGACCCCTGCCCAGGCCCAGACCCCTGCCGGCCCTTCCCATCTTTCCTATCCTGTCCCTCCCAAAAAATGGCCCTTCGTCCCCCTTCGCCGCTCTCCCCGTATTTTGGCCCGTACAGCTACCCCAGCTGCCCAGCCCCCAACTCACCACTCCCCCGCTGTACGGGCTACCCCAGAGCAGCAGCCCATCCCTCCCCAACCCAATCCCATCCCTCCCCCCTGTCTCAACCTTCATTGTCCTGGGTGTCGGATTGTCCTTCCCAGGCACAGCTGTAAGTATCATTCAAAATCCACATTATAAGATACTTAAAGGTACACTGAAGGCAAATTGTTTCTATTGTGATTCAAATAGAGCATGCAATGTTAATCAAATTTATAATTTACTACTCTTATGAATTATTCTTCATTCTCTTGCTATCTTTATTGAAACAAAGAAATGCCTAGAATTAATTTTAAATTGAAAATAATTGTGGACATCATTTCTTTATTGTTGGATGAATGTATCCATCAACCAGCAGGGACAACCAAAGTTGATAAACAAATATGGCCTGCCCTATAAACCTACATTCTTGCATTCAAAATCTAGCTAGAGAATTCTAACATTTAAAGAATATGTGTATTTTTTTAATATTTGTAATGTCATGCTCTATCTGAATCAGTCAATTAAATATTTAGGTTCAGGGTCCCTTTAATTTGATATCACTACATATACCAATCACCACTACTTGGATCCAACAATTTATGTACAAATGTTGATACATTATCTCTTGTCTAACCCAGTGGGAATGTAATTTCTTTAGGTTGCTATGTTTACACAGCTTGTCCTCAACGCCAAAATGTTTAAGGATAGGTGTGCCTACCACAGTATAATTAAAATATTTAAATTGCTAATGTAAGTACAATGTAAATCCTTTAACAAGATTTTATACACTCAAGCTGTATAAGTGGATCATCGAAAACCAATTAAAGGGGACAACATGTTTGAGTAAACTGTCCCTTTAATGATTTCGGTCTGTCTGAATAACATATTTAATGTGTAAAGAATCAATTTCAACAAATTGATGTAAAGAATGATTTGTCTTTATGATGACAATGTATCTTTGCTTATTTTTTCTTCTGTTGTGTAATTATCCTTAATATTTTATTTATTCTTTATTTTAGGCTGTGACTCAACATGGCTCATGCTAGAAGGTATAGCACGTGTAGAGCAGGCCGTGTTGAGGAACGCAGCTGTCCTGAGAGGGATGAACGACACCATGCAGGCCCAGCTCCGGGTTCAGCATTTGACTCTGCGTCAGATCATGCAATTAAATTCAAGGCCTGAATCTGGAGCTGGACATGCACAGGACGATGAAGAGGATGACCAGTAAGTGGAGGATCTGGAGATGCTCCAAGGGCGCAGATAAGAATCCTCCGTCCACATGTTGATGTTTTTGTTATGGTTGCCATTTGGCCTTTTTTCTGTTTATTGTTGTGCCTGTTGCACTCTTTTACCTTGTCATATGGCTCCAATGGGGCTATGCTGGCCCTTGGCAACTCTCTTCTTGGACTGTGATGCACTCTGTTACCTTGTCATATATCTACAATGGGGCTATGCTGGCCCTTGGCAACTCTCTTCATGGACTGTGATGCACTCTGTTACCTTGTCATATGGCTCCAATGGGGCTATGGTGGCCCTTGGCAACTCTCTTCATGGACTGTGATGCACTCTGTTACCTTGTCATATATCTACAATGGGGCTATGGTGGCCCTTGGCAACTCTCTTCATGGACTGTGATGCCCTCTGTTACCTTGTCATATGGCTCCAATGGGGCTATGGTGGCCCTTGGCAACTCTCTTCATGGACTGTGATGCACTCTGTTACCTTGTCATATGGCTCCAATGGGGCTATGGTGGCCCTTGGCAACTCTCTTCATGGACTGCGATGCACTCTGTTACCTTGTCATATATCTACAATGGGGCTATGGTGGCCCTTGGCAACTCTCTTCATGGACTGTGATGCACTCTGTTACCTTGTCATATGGCTCCAATGGGGCTATGGTGGCCCTTGGCAACTCTCTTCATGGACTGTGATGCACTCTGTTACCTTGTCATATGGCTCCAATTTTCCTGATCTTTACCATATTATTTATAAACGTTGTTGATGTTTTCTGACATACTAATAAAAGACATGTCATTGCATGATTCTTTGTCCTCCTTATTCATGTCATTGATTGAAATCTCTATTTTATCTGGTTGATCCTTAAAGGGACCTACCAAAAATAATGTTGTTTCCTGAATCATATATGTAATACAATTGTAAATGACTTTAAGATTAACATCTCCAATGTAATTTTTATTTTTGTCTTTATATTTTTTTCTAAAAGCTTTATCATTGCATGATTATGATTAGCATAGTAATTATTTTATATATGTATATATAGATTGTTATATATGTATATTTCAAATTTCACATCCATGTGTGTATTTATAAACTCTGCATGAACTGATGCACCTTTAACAAATGATCAGAGGATTGATGCAATGATATAATCCCTGTAAAGTGTTCATTTTATTGAAATAGTATTGTCTCTGTGTATCCTCTTTTTATAAATAAAAATCATGTCCCTTTAAGTGATGGTGAGCACAATTGTTAATGAATGTATTTCCATTTCTAAAGCGTTTTTGTCCTTTTTACATGAACAAGGACATATAATCTTAATAATAAACAATCTTATTGTAATGTTGACAGCACATGTATTTAATTTTCTATTCTATCTTATTGTAAAAGTGTAACCAAATCAATCTCTGTGTGTAATGCGAATATTTTAGATGAGGAATATGTTTTTCAAAATATTGTTAAAAAATACTTCTCCTCCCATATATGGCTATAGGTAGTCTGACCATATTTCAACTTGAATAAATGACACGTTTGATCAATACATGTGTCATTATTGTTATTCCCAAAAAATCTAAACATATCTTAAAACATCAATGGCATATGTATTTCTCATGTGTATATTTTAAATGTTAAAGATATACACCATAGCTATAGTTAAAGGGACAGTCAAGTCCGAAAAGATGATTCATGATTTCGTGACATTCCTAGATAGCAATCTAGACACATACTAGTTACAAAAATATAAATATGTTTCTTAGTGATATACCAAGCTGTCAACTGAGTCCTTGTATTGGCTGCGGTTTTTCGGCGATCGCGGATGCGCCATGTTGCTTAAGACGTCACCTGCCAGGCTGTCCAATGATTCCTTGTATTGACTGACGTTTTTACGCGATCAAGGATGCACCTTTTATTGAATGGCGTTTTTACGCGATCAAGGATGCGCCTTTTATTGGATTGCGTTCTTACGTGATCAAGGAAGCGCCATGTTAATTAAGATGTCACATGCAAAGGTAAAAAAACGTCTGATTGTATTACGTAGTCCCGCAATATTTGTTTGTGCACGTTAAACACGTTTGTGAATGAAGCCAAGTTTAAAAACATTGCGAATATGGATTGTTTGCATCATGTTACATTGTTGACCCATAGCTGATAAAGACCACCACATTCTCTTTTGCTGGATGTCTGGTTGAATAAACGAACGAAAGCTAAATGTTTTCATGCATATGATATTTCGAGGCAAGTGCAAATCTCTATAGTCCATGTTGTTTATTATGTTTGTCAACAATATGTTCCTTTTTCTGAAAAATGACTGTTGTGTTTAATGTTAAAGATATCTAATTCATAAATATGCGCTATTGTGTTAGAATAAAGTAATCAATATGCATTTATCTTTATCATATGCTAAAAATATGATGCCGACTTCTTCTAAATGTAATTTTGTCGTATATTTTATTAAAGGTTCATTAGACACTCACATTATAAATCAAAATTGTTTATTTTGTCTCTAGTTAGATAGTCCATTGTTTAACAAATACACGTTTCATTTTGCTTCTGTTCAAATAAAATGTAAGTAATTTTCAGACTCCTCGCCAAGCCTCTGAAATTCATGTGAGTACCATCTCCAGCTTTCTCCTGTTTGTGTAAAGGGTCTTTTCATATGTTAATGATGGGGTATTGTCTTGTTTTATGGTTGTAATGGGGGTTCATCTATATTTTCAATAGAGCTAACCCGATTTTCTTTGAAAGTGTTTAAAGCTTTGTAATATTGATATCAGTATATGTTAATCTTGTTGTTTCTAGTAGTGTCTATTACATACAGTTATGTTAAAAATATAGTATACTGTCCCTTTAATGCAAATGTTTATTTTTGTATCATGTATGAGTTCCACATTGGTTAATCTCCAAATATATTATTGTTAGCATATTTTCACCCACCACTCCTAAAAGGACTTTAAACCATATTCATTGTTAAAACAAATGTCTTTATAAAAATAAATTAACACAATAATGTCTCTTTAAGAAAATAGACTTTATTTAACACGTCAATATAAATCTGATTTCAATATTTATTGTTTGAACAAGTACATGTAGATATACCAACAATCTGCAAATAATGTTTTGCATTATTATAAAAGTCAATTTTGTTATATCAATGATATCAAAGGTTTCTCACCAATTAATCATTTGTCTGTGTTTATTTTAATTTGCTAGCTAAACCTATGAGGTTCGTGTGCTCATTTCTTAGAGCTTGAAGAGTGCATGTAATCATTATGCAATTTGACCACTAGAGGGCATTTGGATAGCATTTGTATATCTAAAACCTTGTGCTCATACAGCATATTATTTACCATGTATTGATCATTGATGTCTAAAATGTTGTTATGTCAGAACAACAAATAAGTGGTAATTTTTCATAGTCATAGATACAAGGGTAAGCACATAAGTCACACGTATTTCTCCATGTTTTGTTGTTTCCAACTTGATAATGTGTAATACAGTGTTTTCTTTGTAATCAATAATTTTCTGACTGTCCCTTTAAGCTGTGTTATTGGCATTCAAACAGTAATATGCCACCATGGATAATTGTAATGGTAATTTTGTTTGCGATTCGGGAAACAGTTTGGACATCACATCACAGAAACCAATCAATATCATGAACAAGTATAGGTATGTGATGTGGTTTTCACACACTTATAACCCACACTCTGCAAACAATCTGCCTCCATGGACCCGGTCCCATAGAAGTAGATTATATACAGAGTGTGGTCCACAAGTGTATGAAAACCACATCATTACATACCTATCCATTACACATTAAATAAAAATAACATTAAACATGAAAACAAATACTTACTTCCTCTTCCTTCCCCTCTTCCCACGGGGCTGAGGCTCTGAGAGGGTCAACTGCCGACTCCGACGAGTTCTCATTCGATATGTTGTGGGAAGAGTGGAAGGAAGAGTACTGGGACGACCAAGGTGAGGAGGAGGAGATGGCTCGGCAGGAGGAGATGGCCCGGCAGGAGAAGATGGCCCGGCAGGAGAAGATGGCCCGGCAGGAGAAGATGGCCCGGCAGGAGAAGATGGCCCGGCAGGAGAAGATGGCCAGGCAGGAGAAGATGGCCCAGCAGCAGGAGGCCCAGCAGCAGGAGGCGGACCAGGAGGCAGACCAGCATGCGCCTCCCGGAAAATATTTAACATCTCTTGGTGTAGATTAAAGGTTCTGTTTTGCCCTTCTTCTATTCTAGTAAGTATGTTTATTATTTGGTTTTGGCCTTCAATTATTTTGTTTTGTCCTTCAAGAATTCGAGTTCGGCCTTCTATATTTTGTATCCGGGAGTTACGCATCTGGTCTATGTAGTCTAGTAGAACCCGCACCTCCGCTAATTCCTTTTGTTGTGCTTGGCGGGGTGCCCGTGCACGGTGGGGTGCCCGTGCATGGCGGGGTGCGGGTCCTTGAGGGGCCTCTGGTTCCGCGGCCTCTTCCTCTGGTTCCGGGGCCTCTTCCTCTGCTTCCGTGGCCTCTTCGTCACGGGGGGCATCTTCCCTCCGAGGTGGAGATTCATCCCCACCACTCTCATCCCGGGGAACAGGAGGAGCCTGTATTTGCTGTGCTACCTCCTCCCCAGACTCTGTATATTTGAAAAAGAAAGACATGTATATATTAGCATATTTCCAAATAAAGCTTTAAATGACTTAGCTTACGATACAATTACAAATGCAGCCTCATTAATCCACTTTGAAATCTAACAATCAATACTATTTCCGCATTTTCTAAACCGTGTTTGTGATATCTCTGGTCAATCTGAATGTTTTAGCGTTTGTTTTCAGTCTGTTTAAATGCACACCTAACCTATAGCCTAGATACTGATGTAACCGCAAAGTAATTGTGATTGCGTGTAAACAACGTTATAGCATTAATCTGATCCTTAAAGGGACATGAAACCAAATGTTTTATCTTTCATGATTTAGAAGCATACAATTATAATCAACTTTCTAATGTACTTTTCTTATCTAATTAGCTTCATTCTCTGGATATTCTATGCTGAAAAGCATATCTAAATATGCTTAGAAGATACTGATTGTTAGCTGAATATAGCTGCCTCCTGTGATTGGTTCACCGTGTGCATGGCTATTTCTTCATTAAAGTATATCTAAAGAATTAATCAAATTAGGTAATAAGTAAATTTGAATGTTTTGTCAAATTGTATTCTCTACCTTAATCATGAAAGTAAAGGTTTGCGTATAGTGTCCCTTGAAATACATTCGTATGTGAATTTATTCTTAAATGAGCTTACCGTCAGATGAGAATGGCAGGTTCCCGGTATCAATTCCTCCGATACGACTACATCCACCTCGGAGATGCTGGGACGCAACATTTCCTCTCATCGGCAGTACTCGATTTCCAGTGCAGGGCCGCCACCGGTTCCTGCGGAATGTCGGGCCTCCAGGCTTAACTTTTTCTTATGATCCATCTTGCAGTCCCGGTATCGATGTTTTATAGAGTCCATATCTCTATTCCGTCCACCCACTGCATTGACTGCATTCCTTATCTCATGCCAGAGCTTCCTCTTCTCAGTCGGGGTGGTCTTCTGATGCTGCAGCCTCCTATACCTGGCCATATAGGCCTCGACGATGGCCTCCTTCTCCTCCATCGAAAACCTCGCCTCCCTAGTCGCCTTGGCCTTCCCCTGTGACGATGCCCTCTGTTTCCTGGACTGTGAAGCCCTACTCTGTCCGCCACTGGGCCCAGCCACTTGTTCATCTTGAACCAAGTGGCTGGGTCCACCCACCACTTCCACCCCCGCTTCCTGTCCCCCTTCCTGCCCCCCTTCCTGCCCTGTTCCTCTCCCACTCACTCTCCTCCCCCCTCTACCTCTCCCCTGCCTGCCCTCCATCTGTTCCCTAAACTAAACCCCAAATAATCAAACAAAAAGTGAGTGTGATGAAATGAAAGGGGGTCAAAATAAAGAACTAAAAAGACAAAATAAGTGCTGAAAGTGTGAGAGGGATCTAAAAAAACAAAGAGGGTAAGGAGTATTTAAATAAACAAAAAGAAGAAGAAGACTAAAAGGAGGATATGTAAACTAAATGTAACTAGGGGATGGGTATGGGATGGAGATGGGGTATGGGATAAGAGTAAATGGGATGAAAGGGAATGGGACTACAGGGAATGGGGTATGGAGTGTAGTATGAGGGGGTATGGGGTATGGAGTGTATGTAGTGTTATTTATAAGTGTATGTATGTATTGAATGTGTTTGCGTGTAAATGTGTTAAGTGTACAGAAAAATCACTCGCTCGCTAACTCACACTACTACTAATTCTCACTAACTCACACTACTACTAATTCTCACTAACTCACACTACCACTAACTCTCAATAACTCCCACTAACTCTCAATAACTCACACTACCACTAACTCACGCTCCCACTAACTGACTCTATCACACTACCACTCACTAACAACTACCACTAACTCACTCACGCTCCCACTAACTGACTCTCTCCCACTACCACTAAGTCCCACTCCCACTAACAACTGACTCTCTCACACTAACACTAACTCACAATAATGCACAAACTCTCTAATCTTAAACCTCCAATCTCCAAAGACCCACCAGCAACACAGTCAAAGAAGCCATGCTTGTGTGGTGCTTATATACCCTGTGTAAATGTTTAATGATGTACCGATTTCCGTTGTAAATTGTGTTCAGGTGTGCTTTATTAGCAATTAATATTTGTGCAATGTGTATTAGTTGTGTGAATTTGCGCATGCTCATTTTGAGTTAGTATTTGTGGAATGTGTAGAATGCGATGATGTCATAGTGCTCGTTTTCTATAACATTGTCCAATAGTATTGTTTAAATGTGAATTTGCGATGGTGTGGTATTAGTGAAGTGTTGTATATGTATGTTTGTCCTAATATATAGTGATATTGAATGCGATTATTTTGCTAGTGTATGTATTATTTGTATTTTCATTGTTGTTATTTTGCGTATTTCCGCATCTGAAAGTATATGCGTATTCCCTGTATTTAATTTTATTAAAATTCCCCCCGCTTGTGAATGTGTAATGCTTATGTGCTTTGTTGAGTGATTGTTGTTGTGACACATGATGTGGTATGCGTCATCTGACCGAGCTGTGCGTATTTCTCGCGAGATCGAGTGTTAGGTGAAAAAAGCGTGTTTTTTTTATTTTCAATTGATCTCTATGGGAGACTGTCTAACGCGGGCAGGATTCCGTGTGTGAAATACACGCGTTAGGAGTATCGTTAGAAGGTTTTGTTTGAACTCTAAATACCGGAGTCAAACAATGCCGTGCGTTAGACATAAACCACGCGTAGCGTTAGCAGCCCATCTACCGCCAAACTCCAAATCTAGCCGTTAGGGTTTATTTTATAGGTAAGTATTTAGTTTTTAATAGGAATAATTTAGTTAATTTTAGGAATATTATTTCGTTTAATATAAATTATAGGGGGGTGTTAGGGTTAGGGTTAGAGTTATGTTTAGGGGTTAATAACTTTATTATAGTAGCGGCGACAGTGCGGGCGGAAGATTAGGGGTTAATAAGTGTAGTTAGGTAGCGGCGACGTTGGGGATGCAGATTAGGGGTTATTAAATATAATATAGGGGTCGGCGATGTTAGGGGCAGCAGATTAGGGGTTCATAAGTATAACGTAGGTGGCGGCGATGTCCGGTCGGCATATTAGGGGTCAAAAAAATGTATTAGAGTGGCGGCGATGTGGGGGGGGGCTCGGTTTAGGGGTACATAGGTAGTTTATGGGTGTTAGTGTACTTTAGAGCACAGTAGTTAAAAGCTTTATATTCCGGCGTCAGCCCATAAAGCTATTAACTACTGACTTTTTTTGGCGTTAGGAGTCTTGTCGGTAGAGGCTCTACCGCTCACTTTTCCCAAGACTCCAAATATTAGCGTTAGGCAGATCCCATTGAAAAGATAGGATACGCAATTGGCGTAAGGGGATCTGCGGTAGCCTGGAATCGTGGTAGGGAAGTGAGCGTTAGACCCTTTCCTGGCTGACTCTAAATACCAGTGGGCAGCCAAAAGCAGCGTTAGGACCCCTTAACGCTGCTTTTGATGGCTAACGCCAAACTCTAAATCTAGGCGTAAGATAGCTACAATATAATTAATAATTACATTGTAGCTATTTTAGGATTTATTTTTATTTTACAGGCAACTTTGTATTTATTTTAACTAGGTACAATAGCTGTTAAATAGTTAATAACTATTTAATAGCTACCTAGTTAAAATAATTACAAAATTACCTGTAAAATAAATCCTAACCTAAGTTACAAATACACCTAACACTACACTATCAATAAATAAATTAAATTAATTAACTACAATTAGCTAAAATAAAATACAATTTAATTAAATAAACTATAGTACAAAAAAAAACCACTTAATCACAGAAAAAAAATTACAAGAAGTTTAAACTAATTACACCTAATCTAAGCCCCCTAATAAAATAAAAAAGCCCTCCAAAATAATAAAATGCCATTGCCCTACCCTATACTAAATTACAAATAGCCTTTAAAAGGGGTATTGCCCCAAAGTAATCAGCTCTTTTACCTGTAAAAAAAAAGACAATACCCCCCCTAACATTACAACCCACCACCCACACACCCCTACTCTAAAACCCACCCAATCCCCCTTAATAAAACCTAACACTACCCCATTGAAGATCACCCTACCTTGAGCCGTCTTCACCCAGCCGGGCACCAGTGGTCATCCGATCCGGGCAGAAGTCTTCATCCGATGGGGCAGAAGAGGACATCTGGACCGGCAGAAGTCTTCATCCTATCCGGGCAGAAGAGGACATCCGGACCGGCAGAAGGCTTCATCCAAGCAGCATCTTCTATCTTCTTCCATCCGACGAGAAGCGACTCCATCTTGAAGACATCCTTCCAGCGCGGCGGACTAACGACGAATGACGGTTCCTTTAAATGACGTCATCCAAGATGGCGTCCCTCGAATTCCGATTGGCTGATAGGATTCTATCAGCTAATCGGAATTAAGGTAGGAAAATTTTGATTGGTTGATTTAATCAGCCAATCGGATTGAAGTTCAATCTGAGTGGATGATTGGATCAGCCAATAGAATGCGAGGTCAATTCTATTGGCTGATCCAATCAGCCAATCGTATTTTTCCTACCTTAATTCCGATTGGCTGATAGAATCCTATCAGCCAATCGGAATTTGAGGGATGCCATCTTGGATGACGTCATTTAAAGGAATCGTCGTTAGTCCGTCATGTTGGAAGGATGCTCCATGCCGGATGTCTTCAAGATGGAGTCGCTCCTCATTGAATGGAAGAAGATAGAAGATGCCGCTTGGATGAAGCCTTCTGCCGGTCCGGATGTCCTCTTCTGCCCAGATAGGATGAAGACCTCTGCCAGTCCGGATGTCCTTTTCTGCCTCATCGGATGAAGACTTCTGCCCGGATAGGATGACCACTGGTGCCCGGCTGGGTGAAGACGGCTCAAGATAGGGTGATATTCAATGGGGTAGTGTTAGGTTTTATTAAGGGGGGATTGGGTGGGTTTTAGAGTAGGGGTGTGTGGGTTGAAATGTTGGGGGGGTATTGTCTTTTTTTTTATAGGTAAAAGAGCTGATTACTTTGGGGCAATGCCCCGCAAAAAGCCCTTTTAAGGGCTATTTGTAATTTAGTATAGGGTAGGGCATTTTATTATTTTGCAGGGCTTTTTTATTTTATTAGGGGGCTTAGATTAGGTGTAATTAGTTTAAACTTCTTGTAATTTTTTTATTATTTTCTGTAATTTGGTGTTTGTTTTTCTTGTACTTTAGATAATTTAATTGTATTTTATTTTAGCTAATTGTAGTTAATTAATTTAATTTATTTATTGATAGTGTAGTGTTAGGTGTATTTGTAACTTAGGTTAGGATTTATTTTACAGGTAATTTTGTAATTATTTTAACTAGGTAGCTATCAAATAGTTATTAACTATTTAATAGCTATTGTACCTAGTTAAAATAAATACAAAGTTGCCTGTAAAATAAAAATAAATCCTAAAATAGCTACAATGTAATTATTAATTATATTGTAGCTATCTTAGGCCTAGATTTGGAGTTCGGCGGTAAAAGGGCTGTTAACGCTCCGCGGGCTTTTTTCTGGCCGCACCATAAATTTAACTCTGGTATCGAGAGTTTAAACAAATGCTGCGTTAGGCTCCAAAAAAGGAGCGTAGAGCATTTTTACCGCAAATGCAACTCTCGATACCAGAGTTGGTTACGGACGCGGCCGGCCTCAAAAACGTGCTCGTGCACGATTCTCCCATAGGAAACAATGGGGCTGTTTGAGCTGAAAAAAACCTAACACCTGCAAAAAAGCAGCGTTCAGCTCCTAACGCAGCCCCATTGTTTCCTATGGGGAAACACTTCCTACGTCTGCACCTAACACTCTAACATGTACCCCGAGTCTAAACACCCCTAACCTTACACTTATTAACCCCTAATCTGCCGCCCCCGCTATCGCTGACACCTGCATATTTTTTTAACCCCTAATCTGCCGCTCCGTAAACCGCCGCAACCTACGTTATCCCTATGTACCCCTAATCTGCTGCCCTAACATCGCCGACCCCTATATTATATTTATTAACCCCTAATCTGCCCCCCTCAACGTCGCCGACACCTGCCTAAACTTATTAACTCCTAATCTGCCGAGCGGACCTGAGCGCTACTATAATAAAGTTATTAACCCCTAATCCGCCTCACTAACCCTATCATAAATAGTATTAACCCCTAATCTGCCCTCCCTAACATCGCCAACACCTACCTTCAATTATTAACCCCTAATCTGCCGAGCGGACCTCACCGCTATTCTAATAAATGTATTAACCCCTAAAGCTAAGTCTAACCCTAACACTAACACCCCCCTAAGTTAAATATAATTTTAATCTAACGAAATAAATTAACTCTTATTAAATAAATTATTCCTATTTAAAGCTAAATACTTACCTGTAAAATAAACCCTAATATAGCTACAATATAAATTATAATTATATTATAGCTATTTTAGGATTAATATTTATTTTACAGGCAACTTTGTAATTATTTTAACCAGGTACAATAGCTATTAAATAGTTAAGAACTATTTAATAGTTACCTAGTTAAAATAATAACAAATTTACCTGTAAAATAAATCCTAACCTAAGATATAATTAAACCTAACACTACCCTATCAATAAATTAATTAAACACAATTGCTACAAATAAATACAATTAAATAAACTAGCTAAAGTACAAAAAATAAAAAAGAACTAAGTTACAAAAAATAATAAAATATTTACAAACATAAGAAAAATATTACAACAATTTTAAACTAATTACACCTGCTCTAAGCCCCCTAATAAAATAACAAAGCCCCCCAAAATAAAAAATTCCCTACCCTATTCTAAATTAAAAAAGTTACAAGCTCTTTTACCTTACCAGCCCTGAACAGGGCCCTTTGCGGGGCATGCCCCAAGGATTTCAGCTCTTTTGCCTGTAAAAAAAAACATACCATACCCCCCCCCAACATTACAACCCACCACCCACATACCCCTAATCTAACCCAAACCCCCCTTAAATAAACCTAACACTAAGCCCCTGAAGATCTTCCTACCTTGTCTTCACCATACCAGGTTCACCGATCCGTCCTGGCTACAACATCTTCATCCAACCCAAGCGGGGGTTGGCGATCCATCATCCGGTGCTGAAGAGGTCCAGAAGAGGCTCCAAAGTCTTCCTCCTATCCGGCAAGAAGAGGACATCCGGACCGGCAAACATCTTCTCCAAGCGGCATCTTCAATCTTCTTCCATCCAGTGCGGAGCGGGTCCATCTTGAAGCAGGCGACGCGGATCCATCCTCTTCTTCCGTTGTCTCCCGACGAATGACGGTTCCTTTAAGGGACGTCATCCAAGATGGCGTCCCTCGAATTCCGATTGGCTGATAGGATTCTATCAGCCAATCGGAATTAAGGTAGGAATTTTCTGATTGGCTGATGGAATCAGCCAATCACAATCAAGTTCAATCCGATTGGCTGATCCAATCAGCCAATCAGATTGAGCTTGCATTCTATTGGCTGTTCCGATCAGGGGCTTAGTGTTAGGTTTATTTAAGGGGGGTTTGGGTTAGATTAGGGGTATGTGGGTGGTGGGTTGTAATGTTGGGGGGGGTATGGTATGTTTTTTTTTACAGGCAAAAGAGCTGAAATCCTAGGGGCATGCCCCGCAAAGGGCCCTGTTCAGGGCTGGTAAGGTAAAAGAGCTTGTAACTTTTTTAATTTAGAATAGGGTAGGGAATTTTTTATTTTGGGGGGCTTTGTTATTTTATTAGGGGGCTTAGAGTAGGTGTAATTAGTTTAAAATTGTTGTAATATTTTTCTTATGTTTGTAAATATTTTATTATTTTTTGTAACTTAGTTCTTTTTTATTTTTTGTACTTTAGCTAGTTTATTTAATTGTATTTATTTGTAGCAATTGTGTTTAATTAATTTATTGATAGGGTAGTGTTAGGTTTAATTATATCTTAGGTTAGGATTTATTTTACAGGTAAATTTGTTATTATTTTAACTAGGTAACTATTAAATAGTTCTTAACTATTTAATAGCTATTGTACCTGGTTAAAATAATTACAAAGTTGCCTGTAAAATAAATATTAATCCTAAAATAGCTATAATATAATTATAATTAATATTGTAGCTATATTAGGATTCATTTTACAGGTAAGTATTTAGCTTTAAATAGGAATAAGTTATTTAATAAGAGTTAATTTATTTCGTTAGATTAAAATTATATTTAATTTAGGGGGGGTGTTAGTGTTAGGGTTAGACTTAGCTTTAGGGGTTAATACATTTATTAGAATAGCGGTGAGGTCCGCTCGGCAGATTAGGGGTTAATAATTGAAGGTAGGTGTCGGCGATGTTAGGGAGGGCAGATTAGGGGTTAATACTATTTATGATAGGGTTAGTGAGGCGGATTAGGGGTTAATAACTTTATTATAGTAGCGCTCAGGTCCGCTTGGCAGATTAGGAGTTAATAAGTGTAGGCAGGTGTCGGCGACGTTGAGGGGGGCAGATTAGGGGTTAATAAATATAATATAGGGGTCGGCGGTGTTAGGGGTAGCAGATTAGGGGTACATAAGGATAACGTAGGTGGCGGCGCTTTGCGGTCGGAAGATTAGGGGTTAATTATTTTAAGTAGCTGGCGGTGACGTTGTGGGGGGCAGGTTAGGGGTTAATAAATGTAATACAGGGGTCGGCGGGGTTAGGGGCAGCAGATTAGGGGTACATAAGTATAACGTAGGTGGCGGTCGGCAGATTAGGGGTTAAAAATTTAAATCGAGTGGCGGCGATGTGGGGGGACCTCGGTTTAGGGGTACATAGGTAGTTTATGGGTGTTAGTGTACTTTAGGGTACAGTAGTTAAGAGCTTTATGAACCGGCGTTAGCCAGAAAGCTCTTAACTCCTGCTATTTTCAGGCGGCTGGAATTTTGTCGTTAGAGCTGTAACGCTCACTTCAGAAACGACTCTAAATACCAGCGTTAGGAAGATCCCATTGAAAAGATAGGATACGCAAATGGCGTAGGGGGATCTGCGGTATGGAAAAGTCGCGGCTGAAAAGTGAGCGTTAGACCCTTTAATCACTGACTCCAAATACCGGCGGTAGCCTAAAACCAGCGTTAGGAGCCTCTAACGCTGGTTTTGACGGCTACCGCCGAACTCCAAATCTAGGCCTTAAAAGTATTTATTTTATAGGTAAGTATTTAGTTTTAAATAGGAATAATTTAGTTAATAGTAATATTATTTAGATTTATTTAAATAATAATTAAGTTAGGGGGGGTGTTAGGGTTAGACTTAGGTTTAGGGGGTAATAACTTTATTATAGTGGCGGTGACGTTGGCGGCAGCAGATTAGGGGTTAATAGATTTAATAGGCTATGTGGGCTACGGCGGTTTAGGGTTTAATACTAGGATAGGTTTATTGCGGTTTGGGCTATGGTGGTTTAGGGGTTAATACTAGGATAGGTTTATTGCGGTGTTGGCTATGGCAGTTTAGAGGTTAATAATTAGGCTTATTGCGTTGTGGGGGGTTGTCGGTCTAGGGGTTAATACATTTATTATTAGGAGTGAGAGGGGGGATTGCGGATATAGGGGTATACATGTCGGGCTTATTTTTGGGAGGCAGGTTAGACAGTTACGGGAGATTTAACATTTTAGTTAGTTTTCTTAGGCGCAGGCAGTAAGTCACTGGCGACTCCAGAAATTTGTAGTTACGCTCATTTCTGGACATCGCTAGTTTATCCGACTTACGGCACTTTAGGAACTGCCGGCGGGGTATATGTAATACCCCGATGTGCAAGGTGAAATTATGGGCGGCGCGGGTTCCCTCGCTTGCGCCGAAAACTACGCCGTATATCGGATCGCGCCCCTGGTTGAGAGCTGCCACCTATAACCGGAATCCTCAGCGCGGGTTATTTTGAAACAGCGATCAATCGGAGAAGAGTGGGTGCTTTCTGATTGGTCGTTGTTTTATTTAAATTTTCGGAAAGGTTTATTAGTTAATACAGTCTTTTCTTGGTTTGAAAAAGGCCCGTATACGGACCGAAACACATCACCTTGACTCCAAAAGTCCTGTTTAACTCTTTTCAGTCTATTGGAGGTGTGTGAGGTGTGTCCCCACCCGACGCCAAGGCATCCAGCTATTGGCCGGGAATCTTGGGGGCATTTTCCTCTGGCATCTCTGGCAGTTGATATGCGCCCTGCTGGCTCTTCTCAGAGTCCTGGGAAAGCCGCCCTCCTAAACAAGGTCTTTTTTGCCAATTGGAGGAGAGAAGTCAACAGCTCTTTTTTGGATAGATTATGTATGTATTTTTCTATTTCCTCACTTTTTGGATTTAAACTTAAATAGATTTTAATCTGGTAAATAGAATTTAGTTTTAGAAACAGTTGCACCCTATAGCTCCCTTTCCTTTCTTGTCCCTAAGCATTCATATTACCAAGGAGTGGGTAGCACCAGGAGAGTCTCTTTGACCCCTGTCATTTCTATAGTAATATATTAATCCTGTTATTTCCCTAAATAGTGCCACTTCCTAACCCCTCTTTCTGTAACTATACTTTGTAATGTATTTTTGATGTGTTTTGTCCAACTTTGTTTCGCGAGATAGTTAACCAGAGCACTGAGGATGCAGTAATCATTCTAGAGTAAATTAAGAAAATGGGCCGGCATCTAAACTTACATTCTTGCATTTCAAATAAAGATACCAAGAGAATGAATAACATTTGATAATAGGAGTAAATTAGAAAGTTGCATAAAATAAAACCTTTATGTAATTTATTAATCTGGCCCCACCTAAAAAAAGACAATGCAGCCAACAAATACAGCCAATCCTCTTCTGAAGAAGAGAAAGTATAACCTCATAATATATATTTTTGGCTTTCTGTGGGCTCACCAGTGAGGTCTGCCATATCCCTTTAGGCACTCTGAGCAAAAGATATACATCTTCAGTTGTTGAGACTGGTTATTTCTGTTTTATGTTGTTCACTGTTTTAGTATACATTTATTTGAACATGCATTTATCTTATTTCAGCTCTCAGGGTCACATTTATAGGCTACGTTTGAGATTCTGTGGTATTTATCTTTCAAGAAACCTTTAAAGATGACTACTATCTCACATTTTAAGATAATCTCCTCCACTGGCGAAACTATATAGTTACATCAAAAATAACAATAAAGAAGTATTATCAAACCAATATTGTTAACATAGAATAATTACTTTACATTATATTTCTCTTTCAAAATGTAAAAAAGCAGAATCTTATTTTATGCTGTGCTTGGAAAATTTGAATTGTGTATATTTATAGCTTGTTATAAGTTAAGTCTCAATTGTTAATTTCATATTATTTCTGCAAATAACTTTTTGTTTAGAAAAATAATAGATTTATTTAATGAAATTATATGTTCAGCAGTCTGTTTTACCTTTTTGTATACAATGATCTGGTTTTGACAGATAGTATACATTATCCTGAACTTAAGGGACATGAAAGACAAAAATAAAACTTTTATGATTCAGATGTAGCATGAACATATACAAACACTTTCCATGAGAGCATACTGAGGTGGACTCAGGAGTGTGCATAGGACATCCACTGCTTGTGAAGTTCTCTCAATGATAAGATCTAAATAAATCTGGACCTTTGAGACATATTTAGATTAACTTATTGGTCAGAGAATGGGTCAGACCTCAGAGTTAATTTAATCTACCCTGAGATGAGATTTATTGAAATAACCCACGTTGCCAAATTATGAAGCAGAATCTTTGCAGCCAAAAATGTAGTCAAAGCAAAATTCAGGAGTCAAGAAATCTAGGGCCAAATTACAAGTGGAGCGCTAAATAATTTTTTTCGCTTGCGCACTAACACTGCTGAAATTAACCTTTTTTTTTTTTTTTTTTTTTTTTTATAAAATACTTTTTTTATTGAGGGTTTTTAAAGTGACAACATAAAGATATGACATATATATAGCTTTACATAACAATAATAATGTCAACAACAATACAACAACAAAGGCTAAATTAAACAAGTAATGACTGTCAAGATACAATGAAACACCTCATTGATATTATTTATAAATCGCCATAAAAGTAGCTATTAGTTCAGGCTATCGTGTTTAAACACCTTCAAATGAAACATTGTAGCTACTAGGTGGACTCCCGTTATTAGTATGGGCGCCTGGAAGACTCATACACTAAGTCTCCTGGTTCTATACACACCTTAAGGAATAAGGTAAAAGGGAGGATGGAGGAAGGGGAAAAAAAAGAAAAGAAAAAAGGGGGAGAAAGGATTGTAGGAGCAAAGTAGATACATTTTAGCTTAAAACTTCAAAAGGAGTCTGGCTTTTAACTATATTCTATCCATCTATTCCAAATTTCAAAGTATTGGTCCAATTTGTTTAAGGATCTAAAGACGTACTCTTCCATATTTTTAATGAATTCCACGATCGCCTTGACCTTCTTTAGAGACGGAGGGGATAGTTGCTTCCAATCTCTGGCTATGGCTAATTCTGTGGCTATAAGTATGTAAGAGATTAGGGCTTTATCAGCTTCTGAAAGAGACAGATCGCCATGATGCAGGAGACCCATAACCGGGCCCAATGGGAAAAGACAACCCCAGGTCACTAAGCATTATTGTAACATTTTTCCATAAACTAGCAATTTTTGGGCACTCCCACCAGATATGGATGTGTGTGCCGAGGTTGCCACAGTTCCTTCAACAAAGGGGAGAGGCTGAGCTATAATATTTATGTAGGGAAACCGGGAATAAGTGCCATCTGGTAATATCTTTAAAATATAGCTCCCATAATGTCGCACAGTGCAAGTATTTTTTAACCCTAAGTAACTCTCTTAGCCAAATATCAATCCCAATGTCAACTCCTAACTCTCTTTCCCAAGCTCTGTACTGGCTGAGTTTGGCGGGCTCTATAGGGGAGATCAATAGGGCGTAGTGAAATGACAGAGCTCCCTTAAATGGTTTGTTAGCTTTCCATCTCTATTCCCACTTTGTGGGTATACGAACATATTGTCCCGTCAAGCCCCAGGACCAAAGGATACTTATCAATCTAAGGTATTCAAAGTGGAGTGAGTTAGGGAGAGAGAACTTTTGACTAGCTTCCTCAAAGGAGAGTGGTGTGTTATCACTGAATAGATCCAAAATCGAAAGATTGGCAGTCTCAGCCCATGCTCTGATGTGGGTCTGTGCAAGAGAGATTAGAACACTGCGGATACTATAAGCTGGGGAAGGCTGGGGGGATATCGTTGCAATATTCTTTTTAAAATCCCAATGTTTTAAGGAGTTCAGAATCAGTGGGTGAGTTATTTTTAAAGTATGTCTCTTATGTATAGGAATCCATGGAAGATCCAAGAGTAAGATACCTCTGGGCAAAAGTGACTGTTCTACTTCCTGCCATCTATGTGTATTGGCTTTGAAGCTCCAGCCTAAAATATGTGACAATCTAGCAGTATCATGATAAGATAGCACACTAGGGGACGCAAGTCCTCCCCTGTGTGTTGGTTGTTGTATAAAGGAGGAGGCTATTTTGGGTCTCTTCCCGGCCCAAACATAGGAGGTGATGATACTTTGAAATTTGTTAAAGAGGTGTCTGGGGACTGATATAGGGATGCATCTAAATAGGTATGTCAATTTTGGTAGAAGGGACATTTTAATGGCCACTATCCTACCAGTCCACGAGAACTCTTTAAACTCCCAACTTTCCAACAACTTTTTTGAATTCTGGCAACTGCTCTGAAAAGTTTTTAGTGATAATCATATCTATATCCGGGCTGAGATAAATACCCAGATGTTTGATATAGGTAGACGACCAATGGAAGGCATATTGTCTTTTTAAGTAGATTAATTCTGGGGCTGGGATATTATCATGTAAAACCTCAGTTTTGGAAAAGTTTAATTTATAAAAGCTACATTTCGAAAATTCGTTAATAACTTTAAAGACTGCTGGCATCGAAGTTGTGGGTACAGTAAGTAGAAGCGTGATGTCGTCCGCAAAAAGGGCTATCTTATGATTAAACTTTTTGAGCTGAATTCCTGAGATGTTCTCATTTATTCTTATGACCTGAGCTAGTGGCTCAATAGCCAGGGCAAACAAAAGCAGAGACAGAGGACATCCCTGCCTAGTTCCATTTAGGATGTTGAACGACTCAGATTTGAAGCCCAGGCTGCAGACTTTGGCATGGGGATTGGAATAGAGGGCCTGAGTGGCCCATAAAAAATTACATGGGATACCAAAGATTCTGAGCACCTCCCAGAGATATTCCCACCTGATCCTGTCAAACGCCTTCTCGACATCTAGAGACAGGGCCAGGAAAGGAACTTTCCTCCTTTCGGCTTTGAATAAAATGGAAGTGAGTCTTCGGGTATTATCTGGGCCTTCACTATTGGCACAAACCCTACTTGGTCTGGTTGAATAATGTTGCCTATTACTTCCGACAGTCTATTGGCTAGAATTTTCGAGTAAATTTTAATATCCAAATTGATCAACGAGATTGGTCTATAACTTTGACACAATTGGGGATCCTTACCAGGTTTCAAGATTGTGACTATTTCCGCTGCAAGGAATTCCTTAAGGCAGGACCCGGTGGACATAAATGTGTTGAATGTTCTAACTAGAATAGGATATAGAAGTTCACCGAACGTTCTGTAAAACTGCCCAGTGAACCCTTCCGGCCCAGGAGCTTTATCCCTTTTTAATTGCCTAATAGTCTTTTTTACTTCCTCAACTGAGATAGTAGTGTTCAATGATCCTGAAGTCACCTCATTAAGACACGGTAACCCGAGACCCATCAAAAAGTTTTGTATCCCTGCTGGAGGGAGAGCATTATAAGCAGACTCCTCTTGTATACTATATAGACTAGAGTAGTAAGACTTGAATACATCACCAATATCCCTAGGAGCAATAGCTAGTTAATTTTGATATAGGCTCAAAGAAATGATCCTTTGGGCCTGTCTGCTTCTAAGCTTAGTGGCAAGTAAGGCGTTTGCTTTATTGCTATGGTAGTAAAACTTTTGCTTAAATAGACTAAGGGTCTTTTGGACTTTGCTCATTTCCAGAGCGAGGAGATCAGCTTTAATCTCTTCCAAGATTTTAGCTCCCGTCAGGTATAGTTTTGTTTTTGTTTGGCGAGTTGGGACCTATATAGGCAGGTTAATTCCTCCAAGGATCTACCTGCCTCTTTTTTAGAGCAGGCAGCTTTTTTAATTAATGATCCTCTAATATATGCCTTCAATGTAGCCCATATCATTTGAGGTTCTGTCTGACCAGTATCATTGATCTGCAAAAACTCAGCTAACTCTGTCTCTATTTCTCTAGAGACTTTAGGGTCAGAAACTAGCCAATTAGCATATTTCCATTTGCCCCTAGGGGCAACTAAAGGGGTCAAAAATGTGGCCATGACCGGGTCATGATCAGACCACGAGATCGTCCCTATTTTAGAACTGGAAATTGCATCCAGTGAGATAGCCTCCACAAAAATGTAGTCAATTCTAGAAAACATTTTGTGTGGATTGGAGTAAAACGTATAGTCTCTCTCACAAGTATGCATGGCACGGCCTACATCATATAGGTGATATTGGGTCATCAACATCCGAAACGCAGCAGACAAAGAACAAATTGGCCTATCTGAGCGAATCGATTTTATTCCTTTTCTGTCAGCTATTGGATCCCAAATTAGATTGAAGTCTCCTCCAAGTATTAAAGTACCTTGTTTAACCTTAAAGATAAGTTTTAGAAGGCTCTTCAAGAAAGGGACCTATTTAGTGTTTGGTGCATAGAGGTTGACTAGAGTGTATGTGCGGTCATTCAATTTACAAATAAGTATTGCATATCTGGCTTCCGGGTCTGTCTCCTGAAACAAAGTTTCCATTTTTAGGTCAGCGTTAATCAATATAGCCACTCCCCTTGATTTAGATGAGTTTGAGGCATCTATTCTGGTGGAGTAATGTTTAATTGAATACGGGATCTCTAGAGAGCCCGACCAATGGGTCTCCTGCAAGAAGACCACATCTGCTTTAAGCAATCTGAGACTCCTATTAAGAAGGCTTCTTTTTGTAGGGGAATTAAGTCCCTGCACGTTATGAGTTATCACTTGTAGATGCATAATAATAATAAAAAAATAAAAAAGGGAGGAGGGGAGGGGGGTAGAGGGGAGGGGTTAGGCAGGGGAAAGGTGGAAGTGCGTAGACGGTTCTTATATCAGAACCAGGATATGGTGCTACTAAAACAGCCCAAAACAAACTGGATAGTTATTAGTGAAGTTATCAAATGTATTAACAACGTCTTATTATTGGGTGGTCGTGGTACAAAGTAAAACTTATAGGTTAAAGGGGAAATTGGGGAATATCAGCGGATAAGCACCGCTATATGGATAGTGTATATAAACAACAGCAAAAATGAATACTTATATTGTATGATAAAGACAGAGAAAAATAAAGAGGAAAAGAAACAACAATGCTAATAACAATGGTCAACAGCAATGGGGGGGAGACAATATATTTGTTAATTGACTCAGTCAACTAATTAGCAGAAAATAAAGAATTAGTGACGAGCAGCACTAAACTATAGTGTCGTGAAATATAGCTTGCAAGAGGGATCAAGAAGGGGCGGGCTGGGCCCCAATTCAGTCATGACGGAACTTTAGGTTTACCATCCAGAGGCTATATTATCCTCCATTTGCTCTGATTGACTAAGATTTTGGGGGGAGATACTATGTGCCTTGCAGTAAGTATACGTGTATGGTCACGCTACCCATATGCCCAGTAGAGCTTGGGTATGTCTAGAGTCTTTGTACTGCAAGGGCTAAGAAACAAATTACTAAGTCTCCCTCTACCTATTAATTGAAATAACGTTACTGAGAGAGAGAGGGTGATAGGTTATATACATGGGCTAAATTAAGTTGTCCCACCTATGAGGGGCACCCTCAGGGTAATACATAATAGCTGTGGGCATGGGCGCAGTGCTGGTCTATGGCGCAACATCTAGTAAGTCGAACATAGTGACTATAATAGTAAAAGGAGCCCTAGTGCAAGTCTTAATGGTCACAGGCACTAAAAACAAGTTTTAAATTAACAAAGTATGGCATTACTTTTTACTATCTAACGTATATAAACCCTAAACACATGGACACCAAGTTGTCCTGAAATTAACCATAACGTAGACTCATAGCAACAATTTAAAGTGGTCATATACAGCATAGGATAAATCTTATAACGAACTACACAGCCTGTATTACATTACATCAAGACATCTATGCTTATCTTAGCACCTAAAAACATAATAAACAAGACATATGACAAAAATGTAAAACTTAATAATACCTGAGAAAAGAAAAAAAAAGAGGGTTAGCAATGGTGTACTGCGACTAAGAGCTTTTTATGTATGCAGGACGTTTTGCAGGACAAAAGGAACTTATCAGATAGCTTACTTCAAAGCCCGATAGGCTTAACAAGGTGTGTGCGAGAGATTGCCCCATAGTGTTCAGAGAGGGGTGTATATATCTCACAAAATCTCAAAGGCCCGTAAAGTAAACCTAGGTTGAGTCCTTTAGTTGTATCATCAAGGATCTTGAGCGGATAAAGTTCTCCTTTTGAAAGGCAGAGGGGAACGTCTTGGTTTTGGTGCCCACTCCAGGGCAGTGGCTCTGAGCAGTAGGGGCTGAGCCTGAGAAGAAGGTTCATGGGCAGGATCCTCCTGAGGTAAAGATCAAGAGTCTGACAGAGAAGGGGGGGGCTGAAGGAGAGTTCTGGAGGAGGTTCAGCTTACTTAGTGTTTCCATACCTTGTTTGATGTTGAATATAGTGTAGGTATTACCGTTGAATTGGAAAAAGAGCTTGACAGGGAAGCCCCATCTATACTTTATAGAATGCTTATGCAAACATTGTGTAGCCGGAGAAAAGGACCTCCTTTTGGCCAATGTATGTGAGGAGAGGTCAGGGTAAAATTGTACTTCCTTGTAGACTTCAGGCAGTTCTTTGTTGAGGAAAGCCGCTTTGAGGATTTTTTCTTTAAAGGTGAAGTAGTGAAGTCGCACAATTACATCTCTAGGTTGAGATTGATTAGAATTGCGGGCTCTTAAAGCTCTGTGGGCTCTATCAATTCTGGAGTCTGGATCCTGAGGGGTACCCAGCAAAGAGGCAAACAGATCAGTCAGATATTGTAGAAGGTCACTAGCAGCGACGCTCTCGGGTATGCCTCTGATGCGGATGTTATTGCGTCTGGACCTATTATCAAGATCTGCTAGCTTACCCTCCAGGTCCGAAATCAGCTCAGCCAGTGTTTGAGTAAATTATAAAAGGTTGGAGTGATCCGTAGCGAGATCCTCATGTTTGCGTTCAAGAATATCTGATCTTTCTCCTAGGGACGCAAACTCCCTCTTGAGTTCAGCCACCAAGGATTTGAGCTCCATCTTCATAGAGGTATGATGAGAATCCATTTTAGCCAAAAGGGAGTTAATGAGATCCCTAATTGAGGAAGACTTGGCACTATCTGAGGGTCTTGAACCAAGGAAGAGTCGTAAGTTCTTCTTCATGCCTAGATGGCGAGTCTCTTGAGTCTTCATCTGATAAATCTCTCTCAGAGATAAATTTGCTATGAAAATGAGCTGCAACAGTTCTTTTAGGAGCATCTGCCTGCCTGTTCTTTTTCCTATTGGAGTGGGACATCCTGGCCCGTAGCTAATCCCTTCGCTTAACACTTTAGAAGAGGGAGCCCAGGAGAACCTCTTTAGTATGTTAGAATTGGGGGGCAACCCCGCCACCTAGTTGATGATTTAGCACCACATAGTTATGTGGAAATGTATTTGTGGAAAAAAGGTGGTTACGGATAAAATAATTAGCAAGCACAATATCTAATTTAGTTTACCCTAGGAGTATATTAACTGAGACTGAACACACGGTAAATACCAATCCAAAATTATAACATGTGAATCACTATGGATAATCTCTAAAGCTGTCCTCTCCTGGGGAGGTTGTCACTAAAGGACGGTGCAGGGAAAAAGAACAGGGGT
This sequence comes from Bombina bombina, assembly GCF_027579735.1. Lineage (NCBI taxonomy): Eukaryota > Metazoa > Chordata > Amphibia > Anura > Bombinatoridae > Bombina > Bombina bombina. Next base: position 538,102,111 of record NC_069504.1, on the reverse strand, counting down.
ATGACCAGCCAGCGATATCCTGGTGGGAAAGGGAGGAGAGGACACCCCTTAACCCTGAGTAGAAAGGTTATGTTACCAATGCAGATATATCTCTATATAAATTCAATACACCAACCATATAGTGATTTAACCCTAGAGCTGTTGTTATAAAGTAAGACAAGTTAAATAGCACAAATTACCAAACCCTAGGCATGTACATACAGTAGCTTTTGACTAATATATAGTTATGAGCAGTATTAGTTGAAAAATTACCCAGTTTACCACTGGGCTAGTTCTGCTGCAGCTTATAAATATCAGGCTTAATCTTAGTGACCTGTAATATAAAACATCAGATGTTACTGCAAGAAATATAATAACACTCCACCTCAGGCCACAGGCCTAAGGACAATAATGCTGCAGCAGCTAATAACAAAAGAAAAGAAAAGAGAGTCCAGCACATATATGGTCTAGATGAGGTACTTGAGCATGAGCATATAAAAGTGAGGAACCAGTGCAGGGGTCCGGTATGTAGTACACCTCTAAATTCCTTAAGAGGGTGTTAGTGGAGATCAGTGTTAAAGACTTATGGGGATGGTGAGCCAAAGTTAGTACATATACCTAGGTCCAAGGAGTATGAGATCCACCACCCCAGACTAATGCTTTAGCAGAACTCTCTTGTGGAGAGGGAAATAAAGATGAAAAGTTGCAGCTTGTTGGGTAAAAATTAGGTAAATGGGGGTAAGTAATTAGTATCCAGCAGTGTTATCCCCCCTTATGTTGTGCCAAGGTACCGTTGCAGCCACAGGTAATAGAGGTGCTTAGTGTCCACTCGTGTCAGCCAATATCTACTAGAGCAGCAGCGGGGCTATGCAGCGAGATCCAAATATGCATGGACAGTATCTAGATGACCCGGAGTGGATCCCCAACCCTCCGGGTTAGAGCCGGTGACGGCCTTATCTCTCCCAGCAGCAAGTCCCGCTCACAGCAAAGTAGAGAGTTAGCTCTGTATCGTCAAACCGGGTAATTAAAGCTGATGAAGCAGGTCAAACTGTATAGATATAGTGTCCACCTGTAATAGCCAGCTTTTAGCAGTGGAAATTCACACTTTGTGGAGCTCTTTTAATCTTTTAGACTCAGGAGCTCAGTGCATGCACGTCTAGTCTGTGCTATGGCTAGCTCCGCCCCCCTGAAATTAACCTTTTAACGTGGGCGGGTTAGTAAGTATATTACTAATTGAAAGTAAAAAGTGAGCACTAACTTCAAGACTAAATATATATGATTTTTTTTGTAAAATATATATCTATGTGTATGTGTGTATATATATATATATATATATATATATATATATATATATATACAGTATATATTCAGATATAGATATATACAGATATATTTATATATATATAAGAACAAAAAAACAATATAGAAAACTTGCTTAAATCGCAATATAAGAAACAATAAAATACAAAAACAAATCTGATGGTGCACAAAAAAGGATAAAAGTCCCAAGTAATTACGATGGTAATGCTCAGCAGGTGAACCTCAGGGAAAAAAAGAAAAAACACATATAGTAAAGTTCTGTGGTTATGTGAAATTTACAGTAGAACCTAGAAAAGGTACTCACAGTGTCTAGAGCTTCCAAATCAAGCTCTAGATATCTAGGCACAGGAAGCTCCTAATAGGAGGCAAGGAAAAGAAGGATGTTACAGCTCCAAAGGATGAATCAGAAGTGGTTAAAAAGTATAAAAAAATTATTAAAATCAAGGCATATAATGAGACTGTCCCAATCATAGACTACTACAAACAAAAGACTGTGTGTATCACAGTGTCCAATGAATGCTCTGTTAGTCCGGTAAGGAACAATGCTCCGCCCCTTTTGTGACATCACTACTCCAACGATCGTTTCACCAATCACAGCTTGACTTTTTCAAGGATAAAATGTTACAAAGTACACTAACACCTGTAAACTACCTATTAACCCCTAAACCATCACCCTCCCATATCGCAAATACTTTACTAAACTTATTAACCCCTAATCCGCCGCCCACCACATTGCCTACGCTAAAATACACCTATTAACACCTAAACCACCGACCCCCAACATTGCCCACACTATAATAAACCTATTAACCCCTAAACCGCCACCCTCCCGCATATCAAATACTATATTACATTTATTAACCCCTAATCTGCCGCCCACCCACATCACCGACACTAAAATAAACCTATTAACCCCTAAACCGCCCGCCCCCACATCACAAAACATTAAATTAAACTATTAACCCCTACACCAAACACCCCCTAACTTTAAATTAAAAGTTACAATATAATTATCTTAAAATAAATACAAATTTACCTGTGAAAAAAACCTAAGATTAAACTATAAATTAACCTAACATAACTATTCTAATAAAATAAAAAAACTATCAATTAAAAATCCTAAATTACATGATTAAAAAAACCTAACACTACAAAAAAATAAAAAAACTATCAATTAAAAATCCTAAATTACATGATTAAAAAAACCTAACACTACAAAAAAAAATTACAACTTTAAATAAACCTAATACTACAAAAAATTATAAAAATCTAACATTACCAAAAATATTAAACAAAATGATCAAAAATAAAACCAATTACACCTAATCATCTAGCCCTATAAAAATAAAAAAGCCCCTCCCAAAATAAAAACACCCCCTAACCTAACAATATACTACCAATAGCCCTTAAAATGGCCTTTTGTAGGGCATTGCCCTAAGTTAAGCAGCTCTTTTACCTACAAAAAATTACAAAGTCCCCCACTAAAAGTAAAACCCCCACCCAACCAACCCCCCAAAATAAAAAAAAAACAAAGTCTAAAACAATCCTCAGCTACCCATTGCCCCTAAAGGGGCATTTGTATGGGCATTGCCCTTAAAAGGGCATTCAGCTGTTTTACTGCCCTTAAAAGGGCATTCAGCTCTTTTACTGCCCAAAGCCCTAATCTAAAAAAAAAACACCCCAAAAAATAAAAAAAAAAAACCTAACACTTACCCCAGAATATCCTCAAATCCGGTCATTAATCCTCATCCAGGCAGCGAGAAGTCTTTATCCAGGCAGCGATATCTTCCTCCAACGCAGGACCATCTTCTATCTTCATCCTGGTGACGTGGAGGCACGGAGCGGAGCTTTCCAGGACCAGCAATAACATCCAGCGTGGAGCATCCTCTTCATACGATCACCGCCGTACACTGAAGCTTGAATGCAAGGAACCCGTTTAAAAATGGGGTACCTTGCATTCCTATTGGCTGACATTTTCAAATCAGCCAATAGGATGAGAGCAACTGCAATCCTATTGGTTGTTCAAATCAGGGATCAGGGATGAGGGAGGGTAATCACTGCATTAAAATAAGATTACCTTTACCTGCTAAATAATTAACCCCTCTACTGTCAATAATATCAGAACTGTGGTGTGCAGCAGCAATTATCAGCCTTCTAATTACCAAAAAGTAATGGCAAAACCATGCATGTCTGCTGTTTCTGAACAAAGGGGATCACAGAGAAGCTTTTACATCCATTTGTGTTACAAAAGTTTCAGTATTCAGTGGAAGTCTATCTGGATGAGCAGAGAAGCTTTAACATCCATTTGTGTTATGCCTACACAAGCGGTATGTAAATAATTTTAGTGAGAAACCCAACATTTTTTAAAAAGTTAACAATTATTTTATATATGATCGCTTTGGTGGTTAAACAGTGGCATGAAATATACCAAAATGGGCCTTGAGCAATACCTTGGGCTGTCCACTTAAAAGAAATATATAGTTTTCATAGTTAAATAAAAAAATAGGCTCCCTTTCTGTTTAAATGGAGTAATAGTCAAATGCTAAACATTCTCTTGTATTTTGAGCAAGTTTTTCTCTGGGATTCCCGGTAGCAAAGGGGTTAAAGAACTTTCTATTTTATTTGTATTAGCACATTTTCATTGTTCTCTTGTTTATCTTTTGTTGTAAAGCAGTGAGCATTATATACATAGCATTGTATGGTAGCAGTTTTGAAACAATGTTACACTTTTTTAAAAGTGCTATATGGTAGCACTATTTCCTTAAAGGTAGTGCTCCACACACATACCTAGGTATCTCTTTTTGAGAACAATAGAAATTTGATAATAGAAGTAAACTGTAAACTTCTTAAAAAAATGTATGCTCTGTCTGAATAGTGGTGGTGAATGGTGTCTCTAAGGTTAGTGAGGCCTTAGACAAAGTCCCTCTTGAAGCATGGGAACAAACTTGCAGACATTATGCCAATAAATTATTTTATTAGCATTTCCTATTTGTAATGCAACTACTTTCAAATCTTGGGAGCCTGAGAGCAGCAGTTCCTAGATTTTTACTTCTGACTCATAACAATCTGAATAAGTATACATATCTATACACAAATACAGTTTTCTTGTTCCTAAGAAGTGTGGTGCTGGCTCAATATTTAGGGCTATCTTAAAAGGAGATGAAACCATTCATGATTCAGATGGAGCATAGAGATACGTCTATTATCTAATTTGCTTCTTTCTCTTCTTATCCTTTATTGAAATCCATACCTAGATAGGGTCAGGAGCAGAAACGTATCACTCGGAGCTAGCTGCTTATTGGTAGCTTCACATGTATGCCATACTGTGATCTGGAGAACACATCCTCAAATCTGTGTGATGTTACTGACCCATAGTGTAATCTGAGGGTCAAGCCTCATATAATGACCCATGATCTGAGCAACAGGCCTCACATTAGTGTGATTTTAATGACCCATAGTGTAATCTGGAGAACAAAGCTCTCTTACTGCCCATACTGTGATCTGGGGATCATGCCTCACTTAAATACCAATACTGTTATCTGGGGAACAAACTTCACTTACTGACTTATACTGTGATACAAAACACAGGAATGGACCGCACTCACAGACTGGACTGGGTACACATCCTAAGCCACTGTTAACTCCACAGCCCTGAACACTGACAGACAGCTGCAAAGTTCCCAGCAACCCAGGCAGTTAACCCCCGAGCAACCTGGGTGTCAGGTCCGCAGGGGAGCATTACAAACATTAACACATTGACAAACATAGATGTATTCTTCTCTACTCTTTGCTAAGGCCAGCATTGCAGCCTTCCTTACTCCTCTCTAGCTATCTCTCTGCCTCACTTAGGGCACTATGTACAAAGCAGCGTAAGCTGCTCCAGAGCCCTTGCAGAGCAGGTTGGCACATGCGAGCCTGCTTCCTGCAATGTAAGATGCAGCAGTTATCAGACTGCTGTTTCTTACACTCTTCCTCACCTCTGAGATGTCAGAGAGAAATCACCCCGAGCTCACTCACTCGGGGGTGATTGACATGCCCTTCTCTGTCTTGATTAGTCTCGCGAGAGATGGGGGCAGGCTTTACACGTCTGCCTCGAAGGTTATCAGACAACTTCTTAAGTTCAGAATCTTGTCCATTCACCTTTTAATACATGTGGACCATAGTCACTCACAGACACAGCAAAAACGTCTTCCATGATGATCTCATCTGCTTGTGGACATGGGAGAGGAAAAGAAAGGCTAGAGGAAAAGGCAGTGGTATCACACAGACAGTGGTGAAGAAGAAGGCATGATGTCATTAATGGTGTATGGGGGAACTCTGACTGGTAGCCATGTGGCATTGGCAGAACAAGTTACTATTGCTTAACCCATACTGCATGAACAGTGCCCCTGCTCAGAGGAGGTTATTTGGGGGGGACAATCAAAGAAGCAGCCATAATCTACTGGTTGTATACACACAATTAAGATGCAGATCAACCTGGGCTTGGCCAGCAATAAGTATGAACAACCTCTCTGAGTGCATCTTGTGGCTGCTGCTTTGGTCCCATTCCTCAATAATCTCCTCTAAGCAGCCTGCTGATCATACACAAGCCGCCCCAGAACTAAGGCGCTCTACTGCTCTAAGGAAGACTTAACCCATACTGCATAAACCTTTACAATTTACCAAGCTCTGTGGAAATATTTGTTAAAATCAGTAGTCTCAATGGGTTTCATTTATAAATGCTGCAGATTCAGCTTTGGAGCACAAGTGCTTCAGGCTAGTGTGAGCGGGCATTAAATTATAGTTAAGTAGCTATAGCCTTGAAGGGACACTCAACTCAAAATAAACTTTTGTGATTCAGAAAGAGCATTTAGTTTTTTAAAAAAATCCAATTTACTTCCATTATCAAATTTTGCTGTCATTTTATATTCACACTTTCTATGGAACAAGATCCTACTGAGCATGTGCACAAGCTCAAAGGGTATACATATACTAGTCTGTGATTGGCTGATGTCTGTCACATGATGCAGGGGGCCTGGAAAATGGGAGAAAATATAAATTTGTCAAAAAAAATCTACTGCTTATTTGAAATTCAGAGTAGATATAAATCATTGTCTTTTTATTATGCCCTTGTTAATTATGCAATTATACTGCATTGAGTGGTCCTTTAAAACTGCTGCTTCCAAGTTCAATAATTCCAATCTGATCCGATCAAGATGATTGACAAGCCCTGCTCTCTTTAGACTGGTTGCACAAGAGCTGGTGGCATGACTACTTGAGCATTGCACTGAAAACTGAAAGCAGGTTCCTGGGAGCAAACCTTGCCTGTCCTGAATTTGTTAAATAGGCACCAACATTTTTAATTATTTTTGTAGTATTTTTTTCTGTTAATTAGTTTCACTTTTGATGTCCTTCAAATATTAACACTAAAACATGTTTATAAATATCTATTCTTCAATTTGACAGCACATTTTATATGAAATCCTAAAATATTTATTATAATATAATTTCATGGCTTACATTTCTCCACACCTGAATTTGATCAATCTAATGGGCATAATCTCTTAGAATAATCTGTTCTGGTTCAATGCAGTTCTTCTGCTGCAATTAAGAGATAGCTGCATAATTATCAATTAGATGAAAATTAATCGACTCAGTATAAATTATAGGGATATGCTCTTACTATCAGATAGGGGCAATGTAAACAGATATGTAATTATAATATTTTATTTGCACATTTAAGCTATTTATGATAGCAACAACATATTTGTTTGCTGATATTTATTTTTTATGTATTTAGTATTCTAAATACTGCAGCAAAAATAGTTAAATTTTACAGCAAAGTATCTATTTAACTTAGCCTGGTTGGTAGAATTTAAATATAATCAAGACATTGTCTTTATTTATATTGTATTTATTATTTTACATCTATTTAGACCTCTGCTCTTTCCTGTTAAGTCTGCATGGACTTAAATGTATTTTTTTTGTATATAGCACTGTTATTTCATCCATGTGAGTGTCTCTCGGTGTTAGTCCTCAGAGGCACCTTACACATTTGCCTTTAGAGAGATCACAGCTGGAGGTGAGGAAATCAGCTATAGAAATGGTTCCTAAACCTGTCTTTAGGGATCCCAAACATGTGAGCATTTTTATTTCATTCCTTCCTGAGTAGAGATAGCTCAATCAAAACAACTGCTTTGTTTTAAATAAGTCCTGTTTTTTGTATCTGGGGGCACTTAATCAAGGTGACAGATCATTTTCAAGGACACATTTCTGATTCTTATTCTAGAATTTGAATTTGAAAAAAATGTGTGTGTTAAAGGGATACTAAACCCATTTTATTTTTCTTTCATGAATCATACAGAGCATGCAATTTTAAGCAATGTTCTAATTTACTCCTATTATCAAATGTATTATTATTATTTATTTAAAAAGCAGGAATGTAAAGCTTAGGAGCCAGCCCAATTTAGATTCAGCACCCTGGATAACCTTGCTTATTGATGACTACATTCAGCAAACCAATAAGCAAGCGTAAGCCAGGTTCTCACCAAAAATGCGTCGGCTCCTTAGCTTTACATTCCTGCTTTTTAAATAAAGATAGCAAGAGAACGAAGAAAATGTGATAATAGGAATGAATTATAAAGTTGCTTAAAAATGCATGCTCCATCTGAATCATGAAAGAAAAAAGTGTGTTTGATATACCTTTAACTACTACAGTGATATATAAATATTAATATCACTTAAATCACACATTGGTAGTTGGTTCCTCACTGCTTACCTAAAATGATCAAATCTATAAATCCTTTTGATAACATTTACTTACATTGTATTATGTTAACAGAGTGGAACCACAAACCAAAATGTGTTATTACAAATGACATAAGGTGAAGCCATGTTAAACTCCCAATTGTTCTACAGTTTTGCAAAACTGAGAAATCAGTTCCTCTTCTTATGTCCCAGGAGAGTCCAAATCCCCAAAAAAGGATTTGTCAAACTCTGCCACAGACCTCCACCCTGAATTACTCAAACTCCACCCAAATCCCAGTCTTGGGTAGTATATTGCATTATTTTAAAAATGAATCTAAATATTTTTACAGATAACTTGGAGGCCCCTGTTTCTTATTATTTTCTCTTAGTGACCCTTAAAGGGACATGAAACCCACATTTTGTCTTTCATGATTTCGAAAGAGCATGCAGTTTTAAACAACTTTCTAATTTACTTCTATTATCTAATTTGCTTCATTCTCTTGATATCCTTTGCTGAAAAGCATATCTAGATAGGCTCAGTAACTGCTTATTGGTTGCTGTACATAGATGCTTCGTGTGATTGGCTCACCAATGTGCATTGCTGTTTCTTCCACAAAGAATATCTAAATAATGAAGCAAATTAGATAATAGAAGTAAATTGGAATGTTGTTTAAAATTGTATTCTCTACCTGAATTATGAAAGACATTTTTTGGGTTTAGTGTCCCTTTAAGATTCCATCTGCATATGAGAGTTCTTATACAATACATTGTAGCTACAGACAGAACACAGGGCAAGTGGTAGTAAGGGCCTTACCAACATAGGGGAGCTTTGTAGCCTAAGCGCCAGATTACAAGTGGAGTGCTAAATATCACTTTCATGAAAGCGATATTTGAACTCCACTGTGTAATACCAGCACATGCTAATGTGCCCTGGTATTACAAATTAACAGCAAAGCAAACGCGATCTCGGTTCGCATTGCTGGGAAGCATTGCACTCATGAGAGTGTGCTTCCATAGGCTCCAATGGGAGCCTCGTTCTAATGCCATCAGAGATGGCATCAGAACCTCGCACAGCAAAGGGGTAAGAAGAGAAGCGATTGCGATATATTTTTAAATATATATGTATATGACTATATACATATATATTTATGTGTTAATATGTGTGTATATACTGTATATATGTGTGTATATATATATATATATATATATATTTATATATATGTATACATATATATACCGCAATGTAATGGCACATTTCAGTGCTGCTTTTTTTTCTAACTCCCCACCAAACTTTAGACCCCAAAAATTGCCTAGTGTAATTGTTATTTATTTTTAAAAAAAGGCTACATTTTTTTAATAAAAAAACTAAAATGCCCTCCATTTTGAGGGCATTTTGGGCACTTTTAGAAAATTAACCAGAGATCGGATCCCTGGTTAATTTTCTGAGCGCTAATTGCTACCGCGACGCCGTTTGCATGATAATTTAGTGCTCCACTTGTAATCTAGCCCTAAATGTTTTAACTAATGTGTCCCATTATGAATTGCTTCTGTCACCATAGGGGCCTGCTTAGTTAATTCAGTATTTTGTAAAACAATATTAATATTCTGGACCATAAAGATGACAAACAAACTGCAAATCACATATTTTAAAAAAAAAATATTTTGGTAAATTTAATGTAATTCAAAACAATATTCAAATAAGATCTATGAATTGAGCTTCACTGACCTGTACGTTAATTTTGCTTCTGTTGCTCAATTGTGCCAGTATCTTATTTTACAGAACGATACACTTTGTTAATGCTAACAACTATTTCTTGCTACTGGGTTCAGCCATGAAATAAACATTTCTATTGTTAGAGTGAATATACTGTATTTTACGGCAGCCTCTACAATATTCTTCAGTTTTGTGAAACAGTTCTTTCTATTTACATTTGAAGCAAAATATCTACCTAAAAAATACACAACACAACATGGAAATATATTTTTTAGGAAAATGTGTTGTAAATGGTCTGAGATTAACCTACTTAGGGCTTTTCACATACACAGTATTTACATTTGTTTATAGGTTTTGCCCTAGCCAACAAAGAAGAAAAATGATCCAATGGTGGTCATCAATAGTGTGGTTTATTTCATAAGCGGTGAAAAACAAAACAAATCATAAGTGATTCAACAGGTCAGGTAAAACATCCTACGCGTTTCATGCCTACATGCCCTAACCTCATGTTTTCTTTCTGGCTTATTTTTCTCTGTTTTACTAAAAATGGATCAGTATTATCTGGCTATGCCATAGCTGTTTATCTTCCCCTCATATTTTATTTTTGGTTTTGAAATTATAACAAGGATGAAGGGAAAAAACTCTATATGGAGTGGTAGATTCATTGGAATCTCAAAAGACACCCTGAGTTTGTAAATCTCATGTACTTCTAATATTATTGTTAAACCAGTAAATAATCACAACTAAGTGATTGCTCTATACCACTGGTTTACAAATAGTGATGTCGCAAACAGTTCTGCCACGAATAGTTCGTAGCGAACATAGCATGTTCGCGTTAGCAGCGGACGGCGAACACATGCGATGTTCGATCCGCCCCTATTCGTCATCATTGAGTAAACTTTGACCCTGTAGCTCACAGTCACAAGACACATGCCAGCCAATCAGCAGCAGACACTCCCTCCCAGACCCTCCCACCTCCTGGACAGCATCCATTTTAGATTCATTCGGAGCCTGCATTCTTAGTGAGAGGAGGGACAGTGTAGCTGCTGCTGAATTAATAGGGAAATCGATAGCTAGGCTAGTGTACTCAGTGTCCACTACAGTCCTGAAGGACTCATCTGATCTCTGCTGTAAGGACAGCACCCAAAAAAGCCCTTTTTATGGCTAGAACATCAGTCTGCTTTTTTTTTTTTTTCCCCCTGTGTAATCTAATTGCAGCCTGCCTGCCAGCTCAGGCTCACAGCGTATACTGTGCCCACTTGCCCAGTGCCACCACTCATATCTGGTGTAACAGTAGTGTACATTTAAAAACAAAAAACTTTTTTTAATTTGAAATAATAGCAGTCATTTTCCTTCACACGTGTGCATTTGAGGTCCTGTCAGGGCACAGTGTGACACCAGTGCAAGTCATATCTGCTAAAACAGTAGTGTACATTAAAAAAAAAAAAAACAACCTTTTTTTAATTTGAAATAATAGCAGTCAGTTTCCTTCACACGTGTGCGTTTCAGGTCCTGCCAGGGCACAGTGTGACACCAGTGCAAGTCATATCTGCTAAAACAGTAGTGTACATTTTAAAAAAAACAAAAAACCTTTTTTTAATTTGAAATAATAGCAGTCATTTTCCTTCACACGTGTGCGTTTGAGGTCCTGCCAGGGCACAGTGTGACACCAGTGCAAGTCATATCTGCTAAAACAGTAGTGTACATTTAAAAAAAAAAAAACCTTTTTTTTTACTGTGAAATAATAGCAGTCAGTTTCCTTCACACGTGTGCGCTCCAGGTCCTGCCAGGGCACAGTGTCACACCAGTGCAAGTCATATCTACTAAAACAGTAGTGTACATACATTTAAAAAAAAAACAACCCTTTTTTTTACTGTGAAATAATAGCAGTCAGTTTCCCTCACACGTGTGCGCTCCAGGTCCTGCCAGGGCACAGCGTCACACCAGTGCAAGTCATATCTGCTAAAACAGTAGTGTACATTAAAAAAAAAAAAACCTTACACTACCTGAACGATACAACATCATACCTGATGTTTTAAAGCACGTTATTCTAAACAATTTAGGAAAGTTAGGTGATTTATGCCCTTTATGGATTAAAACCAGACTCTGCATCAACTATGTAATTTTCCATGGGAGTTTGCCATGGATCCCCCTCCGGCATACCACAGTCCAGGTGTTAGTCCCCTTGAAACAAGTTTTCCATCACTTTTGTGGCCAGAAAGAGTCCCTGTGGGTTTTAAAATTCGCCTGCCTATTGAAGTCTATGGCGGTTCGCCCGGTTCGCCGGTTCGCAAACTTTTGCGGAAGTTCGCGTTCGCTGTTCACAAACACAAAATTTTAGGTTCGTGACATCACTATTTACAAACCTGCTCTCAGGCCTCCCTAACAGGCCACGTTTTGAGGATATCTGAACTGGAGCACAGGTGAAATAATCAGCTGATTAGTAACCATGGTTATTTTACCTGCTCTCATCCAATGTAACCCTTAAATCTTGGCCTGTTAGGGAGGCCTGAGGACAGGTTTGAAAACCAGTGTTCAATAGTAAAACATTGAACTGCCCATCCATTGTTTGCAAATAATTTATTAGGAATCAAATTATATATGATGGGATAAGATTAATATAACTACATCTATCTATCTATCTATCTATCTATCTATCTATCTATCTATCCACATACATTTACAGCAAATCAGTACAATTTATACAACTGGCAACAGCTATCTATCCTAACCCTTACTACTATCTTACTGGATATATTAGCCCTACAGACTTTATCCCATTAAATCATATTATACTCAACTAGTGTCAGCAACTGCCATGTCTGGTACAAGAGGCCCAAACAGAAGGCAGAAGGTCAAATCAGCAGCTGTTTCCAGGATCCAGATGAGAAGGGTGTGTGTTTATGCAAGGAGCAGGCTCAGGACTGAAGTAAAAAGGTTTACAGAGGAGGCTATACCTAGTGTTGGAACTTGGTATTAGGTAGACAGTCTGGCATTCACAGTAACCCCTACATGTGTGCATTATACCAAATTCCCCCAGAATACAGAAATCCTTAGGGAGTGCAAAAAAACCATTAAGAAAAAGCTTTAGTAATTTAACAAAAGTTATCATGATTCATTGAAGTTCTTTGCTGTCTTCTTTTAGCATCTATTTTTAGCTTGTGCTTTGCTGATTGTCTCTCATTAAATGACTTATTTTCCCAGGACCCTCAAGGGAATGAGAATACATTAAAAGTTGGCATAAATATTGCATGGTCATATTTTCTATGCCCTGCAACACTCCTCAACTACAATAGAACACACATTTATTTTTCTTACACTATATGATTCCCCATATATGCCATATTGTTTAGTGTACACCTCCATTGTGATGCATTCTATACTTATTCAATTTGTCCAAAACCAATATTGTAGTTTCTTGGTTAGATCCTTCCTGATGACACCTAAAAAACAATCTACAATGTGTGTTATTACACAAAGATTGCAAAGAAATAAAGAAAGGAAGCCTCTCTTCATTGATTTTCTCCCTGCAAGACAAGACTTTATTTGGAGATATTCCTTGTATGTGGCCTCTAAATAAAATGAAAAGAGGTATCTGCTCTTTTGTTCTTAAAAAATAGAATGCATCAATTAACTATGCATTTTAAATATTGGCATATTTAAAACTTATAGACATGAAACCCCAAAAATTACTTTTGTGATTTGGAAGATGGAGCACACAATTGTAAACAATTTTCCAATTTACTTCTATTATCTATTTTTTTTTCTTTGTTGAAAAACATACCTACATAGCTGAGGAGCTAACTGCTGAATGGTGGCTGCACATATATATCTCTTATCATTGGCTTACTGGTGTGTTTAGATAGCTCCCAGTAGTGCATTGCTGCTCCTTCATTAAAGGATACCAAGAGAATTAAGCAAAATTGATAAAGTAAATTAGAAAGTTGTTTAAAAAGATATGCTCTGTCTAAATCATAAACAGAAATTTGGGGTGTTGTGTCCCTTTAATTACAACAACTTAAAAATCTAAATTAAATTTAAAAACTAAAAATACACATTCAATTTAAAAATGCACTGCAAACAGGTATGCTTAAAACCAAAATGAATGATTCAAGTTGAGTTACTCCAGCTCAGTCAGCTGCTTATTCTGTGAAATGACTACCTATCTAATCAAATAGAGATTTTTTTTTCCATATTCAGATCTATGTTTTGGTGAAGAGAGATAGCTGTTCTACATAACAACTTTATACAATTAAATTAATTATTATACACAAACCAGTTTTGTAACTTGAATTGTCTATTTAAATATATGATAGACCCGATAAATTAACCAGGATCAAAATGAAGAAGATCTTTTTCTGCCGGCTGAATAATGACTCCTCAAACTGGATTCATTTAAAGGGACACTGTACCCAAAAAATTTCTTTCGTGATTCAGATTGAGCATGAAATTTTAAGCAACTTTCTAATTTACTCATATTATCAAATCTTCTTCATTCTCTTGGTATCTTTACTTGAAATGTAAGAATGTAAGTTTAGATGTCGGCCCATTTTTGGTGAACAACCTGGGTTGTCCTTGCTGATTGGTGGATAAATTCATCCACCAATAAAAAACTGCTGTCCAGAGTACTGAAACAAAAAAAAAGCTTAGATGCCTTCTTTTTTCAAATAATGATAGCAAGAGAATGAAGAAAAATTGATAATAGGAGTAAATTAGAAAGTTGCTTAAAATTGCATGCTCTTGCTGGAGACGCTACAATCCTTATGTTTCAAGATTTCTCCGCTGACACTGCAGCAAGGAGAAGGGAGCTTGCTCCTATTTGTTCCAAATTGATACAAAAAGGGTACCAGGCAACCATAATGTACCCCTACAAATTAAAGGTTAAAGTTGGGGAAGTCACACACTTCTTTGAAGAAGCTCAACTGGCTGAGAGCTTCTATAACACACTGGGTTCCTAAGCTTAATAACAGCAATATTGAATATCTGATTATTAGACTGAGTGTAAGCTATAGGTTTTTGCTTATGGGAAAGACCGTGTCTCTTCTAGACGTGAGTCCTAGGACCCAACCCCCACCTGTGCGGAGAAAATTTAGGTGTCTAATTTTAAATTATTATTATTATTTTATTTTATTTTATTATTATTATTATTTTTTTTTTTTTTATTTTTTTTTTTTATTTTTTTTTTTTATTTATTTATTTATTTTTTCTCTTTCTCTCTTCTCTTTCTTCCTTCTTAATGTATAAATGAATATGCTGAATAAAAATTGTAAAATAGTATCTTGGAATGTAGGTGGTATATCTACCCCTATAAAGAGAAAAGCAATCCTTAATCACCTGCGAAAGATCCAGACTGACATAGGTTTTATTCAAGAAACCCATTTATCAGCTGAAGAATCTTTAAAACTTAAATCAACATGGGTAAAAGAAATCTATTTTGCACCTAGTGTTAAGAGGAAAAGGGGGGTAGCAATTCTAATAGGAAAG
Organism: Bombina bombina; assembly: GCF_027579735.1. NCBI lineage: Eukaryota > Metazoa > Chordata > Amphibia > Anura > Bombinatoridae > Bombina > Bombina bombina. Next base: position 538,086,888 of record NC_069504.1, on the reverse strand, counting down.
AAAATTGATACCGAAGTCACACATTTTGAGGCTGACATCGGGGGGAGATATGTACTACTGAAAATAAAAGATTGCCCAGAAGATGTATACATTATGCAATACATACGGCCCTAATGTATTTGATCCAAAATTTTGGAACACTTTGCAGACCAAATTATTATCCTTCACGGAAGGCTCTTTAATTATGGGAGGAGATTACAATATGGCACCACAATGCCCGATCGATAGGCTAAGACATAATGTCAAACAGTTAAAACAAAAAAAAGATAATCTAGAGGGTAAGATGTTTAAAAAAATAATGCAGAACTTAGCACTGCGGGATATCTGGAGACAGCAAAAATCCTTCTACTCAAAATTTTACTGTCTTTCCAAGGCGCATAAGACGCTCTCCAGAATCGACATTTTTCTAATTGATGAACGTATGGTGATGAGAGGGGTAAAAAACAGATATAGGACCAATATTTCTTTCAGATCATGCACCGATTGTACTTGAGTTTCAGCTTTCACATTTGTATTCTGCTGCAACACGTTTCTTTTTTCCCTACTATCTGACGACTGAGGTAAAATTCAAGAACTGGCTTATAAACTAGATATAAGGAATTTGTACATTTTAATAAAGACTATTTAAACCGCCCTGAAGTATTTTGGGACACTGCAAAAAGCAGTAATGAGAGGCGAAATAATTTCATATAGCTCAGCCCTGCATAAGAAAATTCGATCTAGAGAAAGAGAATCATGCCAATGTTTAACTAACACTTATAATCATTATCTGCTTGACAAAACCCCCTTAAATTGGGCAAAATACGTTAAAGCAAAAAATGAAAGGGATACTTTTGTTTTACTGCAAGAAACTCAAAAGGAATTAAAAATGCAGGCTAAGCTATATAAATATGGTAATAAATCAGGTAAGATGCTGGCCAAATTAATAAAAAATTAGAAAAAACAACCAATCATAGACAAATTGTATAATAAAGGTCTTCAGCTTTCTAAAGCCGAAGACATACTAGCTGCATTTAATTAATATTACCAGGAATTATATTCATTTAAAACAAGTGATACGCATACATCTGATGACTTTTGGAGAGATATCACGTATCCTACTGTCACATCAGAAATGGCTGATAGCCTCAATGTCCCTATTTCCATAGAAGAAATAGAGAAAGTAATATCCAAGCTTGCCTCAAATAAAGCAGCAGGTCCAGATGGCTTGCCTAGTGAATTCTATAAGATCCTGATTGGTGAAGCCACCCCACATCTTTGCACGCTCTTTAACAGCTTCTTTATTAGTGGTAAAATGATCCCCTCTTCATTTACCAATTCTTACACAACTTTGATATTAAAAGGCGGAAAAAACCCTGAATACAAGGAATCCTACAGACCAATTGCACTGTTAAATTCAGATTACAAAATTCTTACTGCAATTCTAGCATCTAGACTTCAAAGACCCCTCTCAGAAATTATACATACTGATCAAGCAGGTTTTCTAAATAACCGCAACTCAGCCTCAAAAATTAGGGAAGCCCTATTGGTGACAGAATATTTTGAGGTACTATCTAATTTAACTAGCGGGGGGGAGGACATACCTGACCTTGCTATTATTTCCTTAGATGCTGAAAAAGCCTTTGATTCAATATTTTACGAACATATCAAAACACTTGTTAAGACAATTTGGCATCAGAGGTAATTTTCTTGAATTTATCGAAAATCTATATAAACACCCATCTACAAGATTGATAGTGAATAACAACATTTCCCCCTCTATCTTGTTAGGTAGAGGAACAAGGCAGGGCTGTCCTCTTTCCCCGCTCTTATTTAATATTTCCATTGAACCTCTGGCAATTAAAATACGCCATCATTTGGATGGTATAAAAATTCGTAACTGCGAAATAAAAATCGGTCTGTATGCTGATGATCTGCTGCTTTATTTGGCTAACACCAAACTGAACTTACCAAAACTTTTTCAGATCTTGGAACAATTTGGTACATTCTCTGGATACAAAGTAAATATGACAAAATCAGAGATAGTGTGGCTCAGGAAAAATAAAACTTCAATATTAGAAACTCCTTTTCGCCAAGTAAAATATTCTTTTAAATATCTAGGGATTCATATTCCGACAAGGTCCGTAGATCTCTATACATTGAATATACCCCCAGTAGTAAAAATGATCAAAGAAAAGCTTTTGTTATGGCAAAATCTCCCAATATCACTTTCTGGAAGGATTGCCCCTTTTTAAAATGGCTCTTCTTCCAAAACTTTTATATATACTTCAAAATACACCAATAATTCTATTAGGTAAGGATATACGTTCAATCAATACTTCACTTATACAGTTCTTATGGCAGAATAAGAGGTCAAAGATATCTCTTATGAAACTTTCAATACCAAGAAAGGATGGTGGTCTTGCCATACCAGACATAAGGCTATATAACCTCTCCTTTCTGGCTCGTGTCGTAACAGACTGGATCTCATCTAATAACTATGTCTTGAATAATTATCTCGAGACCAGTGTCTGCTACCCATATTCTCTATCTGCATTAATACACTTAGTACCTAAGAAATCCCCTCAGAAATTAAACGATTTAAAACAATTCTTAACCCACTTAAAGCTTGGCACAAGATAGTAACCTTTCTTTCAATTAATAATAGTGCTACCTGTCTTTTTGCCTATAATAAGGTAACCCTATTTTTCAATCAGGATTGCATTCCGAAGTCTTTAGGAAATGGCATAATCGGGGGTTAACCAAGGGTATACCAAATAATTGATAAAGAGAGAAAATATATCAAAACATTCCAGGAATTAAAAAGAGATTTTGATTTGCCCAATAAAGACTTCTTTGCGTATTTGCAATTAAGCCATTTTGCACAGGACCTAGTTAAGAAAGCTGGTTGGGAATGGGGACTAGGTAAACTCGATGATTGGCTTGCTCTAACAAGAAATGGTCATATGTCAATTGCACCATGTTATCACCTTCTGGGTACAAATAAAGGAGAACCGGTACTGGCAAAGATTGCCCTCTACTGGAATACAGCAATCCCTCAGAGTAATATTGAGTCTAAAACTATTCAATTGTCAATTAAAAAATTGCACAAGTAACGCTCTCTGCAACTTGGAGGGAGGCACATGTTAAGCTCCTTCATGGGGCATATTTTACCCCCGAGAGAGGTTTCAAATGTGTGAATGTAGGGTTTAATAAATGTCCTAAATGTTCGTATCAGGCAGCTGATTTAATACATATGTTTTGGTATTGTCCAAAGATTAAAAATCTCTGGGCTAGGCTCGAATACTGGCTAAAAAGGTGCTTAAGATAGGCTATGTCTCTTTGACAATATATCAGATAATACTCTGCCTAAGGAAGAGCCTGGTAAGCAAACTGATGAAAAAATAATAATCTCCGCTATTCTTGCTACCAGGTATTTAATCTGTAAGAAGTGGAAAAGTCATGCAATGCCAAGCATTACCGAAATTAAAAAACTGCATGAAAAAACAATGCATTTTAGACCAGAGAAACGCGGATATAAATAATGAACAAGACATTAAAAGGTTCTTTGATAAATGGGCTGCCTTCTTAAAAAAATTTCCGGCTGCAGAATAGATTATATAATCTTTCCCCTTTAGAAATACAGAAATTGTTCTATTAGGGAACTGGTAAAGCTTCAGGAGGAAGAAAGTGATGGTAATTTTTTTTTTGTTTGTTTTTTTTTTTTTTTTTTTTTTTTATGTTTTCTCTTCGCATGGGGGGGGGGGGGGACAAGGGGGGGGGGTTATACTGAAAAATCAAAAACTCCAAGCATTGTAGGAAAATAAAATGTTTGTGTTCATTAATGTGATGATTAGCCTAAATTTAACTACATGTATAAATGAACATAGTACTATGTTGTCAAATTTATTGTATCTTTTGATTATGCCATGTTTTCAAAATGGTTGATATTGTTTTTGGACAGTGACTTGGATTATAAATAAAACAATTAAAATTGCATGCTCTTTCTGAATTACAAAAGAAAATTTTTGGGTACAGTGTCCCTTTAAGGGTCAGATTTTTTTTAGGACTTTTATAAAGGGGGTCAGAAATGGGGTGTGTATTTATGATCAATGATATTTATAGCAGGTTTCAATTTGGGGTCTTGTAAGGGAGGTTACATTTAGTGTGAGTTATTTGAGATTATAGGGAAGCAGAGGGGAGGTTTATCTGTGGAGATATGGTGTGAAGGGAAGTTTGTGGCAGGGTGCATCATTTTACAAGGTATTTGCATTGGTGATAACCTAGGGGGTACTCACATGTTAACAGGTTCATGGTTAAGGTTAGTCCTGTTAGGATCAATGTTAGGGTGAATTATACAAGGGAAGATCCTCAGGATTAATTGATGTTGGAGACTATGACAGCAACAGTTAATTGTAGTTTGGTGAGTGAGTATTGTGGTAGTTATGGTTAACTGTGCTGCTACAGGATCAGAACATTTTTGACAATTGCAGTATGGGAGTGGGAAAGATTTGAGTAGGGTTAATTGTGGTTTGGGGACCAGGACAACATAAGATAATGTTAATTAAGGTGGGTATAGGTTGTCATGCTAACTTAATAGAGTGTTTTTTTTATCATAGGAATCAAGTTGTGTCTACTTTAAAACACTCCAGCAGTGCTTGTGCTGCTAAACATAAGAATAACACAAGTTTGACAACTAGACAGGGGCACAAATAAAACATTTGTTTTAAATAAATTGTTCATCAAAGCATTTACATTTAATTCATAGGTTGTTGAGGACTGTCAGCTAGGTTACGAGTTTGGCGTTATGAGTAATAAAGCATCGTTATGCTTCATAACGCTGCTTTTTTTCCTAACGCCGCTATTACAAGTCTTGTCGGTATAGGTGTACCGCACACCTTTTTGGCCGTCACACAACATCAGTACCACACTTATAAAAAAGTCCTTTTTCAATGGGACTCCCATAGCGCCGGAGTTTGCCTGGGAGGCCAAAAAGTGAGCGGTACACTATAACCACAAGATTGGTATCGGCATCTAAAGTCAGTAGTTATGAGTTTTACGTTACAAATCTGTAGCATAAACTCATAACTAAAGTGTTAAAAAGTACACTAACACCCATAAACTACATATTAACCCCTAAACTGAGGCCCCTCCCGCATCGCAAAAACTATAATAAATTAATTAACCCCTAATCTGCCGCTCTGGACATCGCTGCCACTTAAAAAATGTATTAACCCCTATTCCGCCGCTCCCCGACATCGTTGCCACTGTAATAAACCTATTAATCCCTAAACCGCTGTCCTCCCGCATTGCAAACACTATTTAAATATTATTAACGCCTAATCTGCCGTCCAACCACACTGCCGCTATATAAACCTATTAACCCCTAAACCGCTACCCTCCCGCATCCCTGAACCTAACCCTAACACCCCCTAACTTAAATATAATTCAAATAAATCTAAATAAAACTTACAATTATTACCTAAATAACCTATTTAAAACTAAATACCTACTTACCTGTAAAATAAAACCTAAGCTAGCTACAAAATAACTAATAGTTACATTGTAGCTATCTTAGGTTTTATTTTTATTTCACAGTTAAGATTGTATTTATTTTAGCTAGGAAGACTAGTTAGTAAATAGTTATTAACTATTTACTAGCTACCTAGTTAAAATAAATACAAAGTTACCTGTTAAATAAAACCTAACCTGCCTTACACTAAAAACTAACATTACAATAAAATAAAAAAATTAAAATAATCAAATACAATTATACAAATTACAAAAAACCCCCACTAAATTACACAAAATAAAAAACGAAATTATCCAAAATAAAAACGAATTACCTCCTAATCTAATAGCCCTATCAAAAATAAAAAAGCTCCCCCCCAAAAAAAAAAACAACCTAGCCTAAAACTAAGACTGCCAATAGCCCTTAAAAATGGCCTTTTGCAGGGCATTGCCACAAAAAATAAATACAATCTTAGCTGTGAAATAAAAATAAAACCTAAGATAGCTACAATGTAACTATTAGTTATTTTGTAGCTATCTTAGGTTTTATTTTTATTTCACAGTTAAGATTGTATTTATTTTAGCTAGGAAGACTAGTTAGTAAATAGTTATTAACTATTTACTAGCTACCTAGTTAAAATAAATACAAAGTTAACTGTTAAATAAAACCTAACCTGCCTTACACTAAAAACTAACATTACATAAATAAAAAAATTAAATAATCAAATACAATTATACAAATTACAAAAAAAATCCCACTAAATTACACAAAATAAAAAACGAAATTATCCAAAATAAAAACGAATTACTCCTAATCTAATAGCCCTATCAAAATAAAAAAGCTCCCCCCCCAAAAAAAAAAAAAAACCTAGCCTAAACTAAACTGCCAATAGCCCTTAAAAATGGCCTTTTGAGGGCATTGCCACAAAGAAATCAGCTCTTTTTACCGTAAAAAAAAATACAAACAACCCCCCAACAGTAAAACCCACCACCCACACAACTAAACCCCCCAAATAAAAACCTATCTAAATAAACCTAAGCTAACCATTGCCCTTAAAAGGGCATTTGGATGGGCATTGCCCTTAAAAGGGCATTTAGCTATTTTACATTGCCCAAAACCCTACTCTAAAAAAACCCCACCCAATAAACCCTTAAAAAAACCTAACACTAACCCCCAACGATCCACTTACAGTTTTTGAAGACAGGACATCCATCCTCATCTAGGCGGCAGAAGTCTTCATCCAAGTGGGCAGAAGTCCTCATCAAAGCCGGCAGAAGTCTTCATTCAAGCGGGCAGAAGTCTTCTTCCAGACGGCATCTTCTAACTTCATCCATCCTGCGCGGAGCGGGTCCATCTTCAAGATATCCAGTGTGGAGCATCCTCTTCTTCCGATTGTCGCTGTAGAATGAAGTTTCCCTTAAAGATTGGATCAGCCAATAGGATGAAAGCTCAATCCTATTGGCTGATTGCAACAGCAAATAGGATTTTTTCACCTTTAATTCCTATTGGCTGATAGAATTCTATCAGCCAATCGGAATGTAAGGGACACCATCTTGGATGACATCACTTAAAGGGAAACTTCATTCTACAGCGGCGATCGGAAGAAGAGGATGCTCCCCGCCGGATGTCTTGAAGATGGACCCGCTCCGCGCCGGATGGATGAAGATAGAAGATGCCATCTGATGAAGACTTCTGCCCGCTTGGATGAAGACTTCTGTCGGCTTCGATGAGGGCTTCTGTCCGCTTGGATGAAGACTTCTGCCGCCTAGATGAGTATGGGTGTCCGGTCTTTGAAAACTGTAAGTGGATCGTCGGGGGGGTTAGTGTTAGTTTTTTTAAGGGGTTTATTGGGTGGGTTTTATTTTTAGAGTAGGGTTTTGGGAAATGTAAAAGAGCTAATGCCCTTTTAGGGGCAATGCCATCCAAATGCCCTTTTACGGGCAATGGTTAGCTTAGGTTTTTTTCGGGGGGTTGGTTGTGTGGGTGGTGGGTTTTACTGTTGGGGGGTTGTTTGTATTTTTTTTACAGGTAAAAAAGCTGAATTCTTTGGGGCAGTGCCAGCAAAAGGCCCTTTTAAGGGCTATTGGCAGTTTAGTGTAGGCTAGAGTTTTTTTTTAATTGGGGGGGTATTTTGATAGGGCTATTTAGATTAGGAGTAATTCATTTTTATTTTGGATAATTTCATTTTTTTATTTTGTGTAATTTATTGGGGGGGTTTTGTAATTTAGATAATTGTATTTAATTATTTTTTTATTTTTTTATTTTATTGTAATGTTAGTTTTTAGTGTAAGGCAGGTTAGGTTTTATTTTACAGGTAACTTTGTACTTATTTTAACTAGGTAGCTAGTAAATAGTTAATAACTATTTACTAACTAGTCTTCCTAGCTAAAATAAATACAATCTTAACTGTGAAATAAAAATAAAACCTAAAATAGCTACAATGTAACTATTAGTTATTTTGTAGCTATCTTAGGTTTTATTTTACAGGTAAGTATGTATTTAAATAGGTTATTTAGGTAATAATTGTAAGTTTTATTTAGATTTATTTTAATTATATATAAGTTAGGGTTAGGTTCAGGGTTACGTTAGGGTTAGACTTATGCTTAGGGTTAGAGTTACGTTAGGGTTAGGTTTATGGATTAATATATTTATGTAGTGTTAATGATGTGGGAGGCCAGAGGTTTAGGAGTTAATAACTTTAGTATAGTGGCATCGACATTGGGGGTGGCAGATTAGGGGCTATTAAGTGTAGGTATGTGGCGGCGATGTTCGGGCCAGCAGATTAGGGGTTAATAACTGTAATGTAGGTGGCGGCGATGTTAAGGGCGGCAGATTAGGGGCTAATAAGTGTATTTAGGGGCAGCGATGTTCGGGCCAGCAGATTAGGGGTTAATAACTGTAATGTAGGTGGCGGCGATGTTAAGGGCGGCAGATTAGGGGTTAATAACCTTATGTAGGTGGCAGCGATGTCGGGCGACATATTAGGGGTTAATAACCTTATGTAGGTGGCGGCGATTGTCGGGGGCGGCAGATTAGGGGTATTTAAGACATGTTTTTTATGTCAGGGTGTTAGGTTTAAACATAACTTTTTCTTTCCCCATAGACATCAATGGGGCTGCGTTACGGAGCTTTTGTTTCCGCGATCACAGGTGTTAGGCTTTTTTTTAGCCAACTCTCCCCATTAATATCTATGGGGGAAATCGTTGCCGCTCTTGTATTTGGGTGAGGTATGGAGTTCAACGCCCCATATCGCCCGCACAAGCCGGGGTTTTACAAAACCTGTAATAGCAGCGCTATAGGGAGGTGAAATACCGCCGCTTTTGTGGCGCGTCGTCAAATTTCCCTATAGCACTCAAAACTCGTTATCTAGCTGTGTGTTAGCAAAAATTCAGTCACCTGCTATTTGTTGGGATTGTCTTCAAGACACCAGGAGAGCCGCTGTACATAATCTTACACTTAAATAAAGTTAAAGTTGTAGCTAGTTTTGCTGCTACAAGACAGAACTTTTTTTTTTCTTATGCAAAATGAAAAAACGATAGGCAGAAACCTTTATAATGGTTTTTAGCCAAACCATAGTGGTGTCGAGGATTGGCCAACAACAAAAGTAAGAGCTTATGTACTTTGTCCTGACACAAGGATTCATCAACATATAAGGAAATTGCTGGATCATTATTGAATAATGTAAATGTGAATCTTTCCTACCTCCCAGAAAAAGCCCTTTTGCACCTTTATACTAACAGTTTTAATGACATCATCTAATCGACAAGCTTGTTTTAACCCATTTATTAGTTTGTCATTGATTCATTAAAGGGACCATTATTTATCAGATTTCTGATTAATGAAACAATAGTGAACCATGTGTTTTACTTTACTGTTTCCCTGAAAACAATATACACGTGTTTATTGTATTGACCCCACTTGTCCTAAATTTAATAATTCAGATTTAAAATCACAAATTAGGATTCTGAATTAGTAAATAATTTCTAGAAACCTATTGTAAACAAGTATACAACTTGAATTTAATAAAAGATTTAGGCTCTGCAAAAAAAAAATTATTGTAAACTCTGCAGAACTGATATAGGTTACAAAGGATATTATTCCATACCATTCATACTATTAATCTTTAATGAAGTAACTAGGAATAATCCTTCATACATAAGCTAAGGCTAGGTTAAAAGCACTTAAACCAGGAGGCAGTAGTTGCGTGTCTATTAAGGTAATATACTGATATAGTCAGACAGCAAAGTATTATAAAATGTAAACTAACCCCTTACAATCCGAGGGCTGATTTAAGATTACTCTTATATTTTTTTATATAGCTGCTAGGCTGAGACTTACATGAGTAATTAGTAATTCCCCTCTGAGGAAGCATTTTTTGTGAAACGCGCGTCAGGGGTCCCTAGGAGTCGCTTCGGCTTTCCTTGTTTCTTTTAATCAGCTTACCAGGGTCATGTAAAATCAGTCTCTGTTACTAATTAATCATGTTAGTCTCAGCCTATCAGCTATATAAAAAAATATAAGAGTAATCTTAAATCAGCCCTCGGATTGTAAGGGCTTAGTTTACATTTTATAATACTTTGCTAGCTGACAATATCAGTATATTACCTTAATAGACACGCAACTACTGCCTCCTGGTTTAAGTGATTTTAACTTAGCCTAAGCTTATGTATGAATGATTATTCCTAGTTTCTTTATTAAGGATTAATAGTAGAATGGTATGGAATAATATCCTTTGTAACCTATATCAGTTCTGCAGAGTTTTACAAATAATTTTTTTTTTGCAGAGCCTAAATCTTTTTATTAAGTTGTATACTTGTTTACATTAGGTTTGTAGTTGTTATCTGTCCTCAGTTTGGGCACTCTGCGACAGGTTTAATTCTCATATACCACAATATTGTGACAGTATAATCTACACCCTATTAAAGGAAAGTTATATCATTGAATTACCTGCTTAACACAACTCTGCTCACCCTATCTTTTGTGTAACCTTAACGAGTAAATAATTTCTGTTAAAAGTTACTTTGATATTTTTCAAACACTTCTTTGCATTTCCATCTGTTTTAAGTAATTTAGCTGTCTCTTACTGACAACTAAAAATGTCTTAAGAAAATAATAGACCTATAAAAAATAAGCAATTGCATGCAACCTCTGTATAGCTTGTTCAAATGGAATTGTTAATTTGTGTAGAAAAGCATTGTAACCTCACAAACCCTTTATATTTACTTTGGAGGCTTACACAGACATATCACTTGTACATGCTCTTTACAATCATTTTTACTGTTAGGATACACATTTACAAACAAAAGATTATTTTAGTGAGATCCTTGTAAAAACAAGAAAAACAAATTATGCATTGCATAATTCAACTCTAATGTTCTACTGTATTGCTGTTATTATTATTATTATTATTATTATCAGGGCTTGATTGTTTTCTGTGGTCCACTACTTCTACTTCTATTGCAGTGAATAAGAAATATAATTTTTTCCTGTATTTCTGTAAAACGAGGCATTACCATGATCAGATGGGTTATAAATGGCTGGAAATAATGTTGGCAAAATCTACTAAAGACATATACTATGTGGCTAAAAGTATGTGGACACTCATACTTATTATTAAGCACATAGCACTGAAGCTCAAAATAAAAACATTGGAGGTACAGAGCTAAGTGACCTTAAAACTTGGCATTTTTATAGGATGCCACCTTTGACACAAGTCAGTTTGTGAAATTTCTGCCCTACTTGATCTGCCCTGGTTGAATGTAAGTGCTATTATTGTGAAGTGGAAGCATCTAAGCGTAACATCAGCCAAGCCACAAAGTGATAGACCACAAAAACCCACAGAGCAGGGTTTCAATGGCATAAAAATCACCTATTATCAGTTCCATCACTCACTACAGAATTCCAAGATGCCTCTGGAAGCAACATCAACACAAGAACTGTGCTTTGGGAACTACAAGAAATGGTTTTCTATGGTCAAGCAGCTGTACAACAACATGCTCCAGCATCATATCTAGTGGTGTCCACTAAATTCTGGAGCAGTGGCAGAATGTTCTCTAAAGTTATGAATCCTGCTTCACTATCTGGCAGTCTAATGAAAGAATCTGAATGGGATGAATTCCAGAAGAATGCTACTGACCAGAATGCATAGTGGCTAAATTAAAGTTTGGTGGAAGAGAAATAATGGTCTCAGGATTTTTTTTTCAGTATTTGGAATATGCCCTTTCATTCAATTGAAGGGCCATCTTTTTTTTTTTTTTTCCCTTTTTTTGGGGGGGTTTTCAAAATTTTATTGGTACAGAAAAAAAATATTACATTCATTTGACAGCACATAGATATGGGTAGTATCCATACCATATCTAGTCAACATCCAGAACATAACAAGAAATATAGAAGTCATACATATATCAACTGTATCATAGGAGAAATGAAATAAGGAAACCATTCAAAAATACTCCCTATGTAGTTGTGGGATCATTAACTAACATCAGATACCTCTGAGTTTACCAAATAGGGGAAAAAGAAACATATCTGTATCACACTCTCCCTCCCAAAAAAGGGGCTCGAGTGTATTCCTACTTATTTGCATTTAAATGATTCCATAGATTAGATTATTCTTATCTAACTCTACTAAAACCCCATCATCGCTACTTTTATTCAAGACCTAATCAGTTTTAGCTAAGGAATTCTTCTAACTTCTAATGCTCATTAGGTCTTATTTCCGTTACTAATCTGAGTAATCTAAATAGGTCCACTGTCTAACCTCTTGTTAAATAACACTAATGCCTCTAAGAACTCAGCTACCTAAAGTCTCTACATCTAGGGTCGGCGTATCCACTTCTTCGTGTATACCAAATTTTCAGGACCACTATCTATATCTATTGAAGGATACCTTTATGATCATAAGCTCTATGTAGTGCTCCTCATAAAGGGCCATCTTAATGCTACAAGATACAAAGACATTTTTAGACAATTGGGTGCTTTGTGGTTTGGGAAAGGTCCTTTCCTGTTCCAGCATGACTGTGCCCCTGTTCACAAAGCTAGGTTAATGAAGACAAATGTCAGTGGCCTGCACATCCAGACCCCCAACCCCAAAAAGCAACTTTGGGATGAATTGGAAAGCTGATTGTAAGCCATACCTTCTAGTGGAACATCAATGCCTGAACTCACAAATGTTCTTTTGTCTGAATGAGAGCAAATTCCCACAGACACACTCCAAAATTTTGTGGAAAGTCTACATAGAAGAGTTGTGATAGCTACATATTAATGCTAATTGTGTTGTAACAAGATGTCCAAAAAGCTGATATAGGTGTGATGTAAGATGTCCACATACCTTTGGCCATATAGTGTGACTTAATAAAAGAAACATTTGTGAGTAAATGGGGGGTATATAATCTTTTGCTGGCAACAAGGAACTCACAGGCCTAGTGATATAGACTGGTGCTGTATGGAGCCCTGTAGCAAACAAGGAGGCATCAGGGGAATACATCATGAAGAACCATCATTTAAATATATATCATTAACCATATAAACTGCAGAGTCAAATGCAAATATTAAAGACACAGCAAGCCAGGTAGGCTGCTCATGTGAAGGTTAAAGACTAGCAGACAGAAACGAGCAAGAAAATTAAGAAGGGGTGCAGGGAAAGTTGTGGATAAACAGGCAACTGGCAAGTATGTTATACTAAGGGCCCGATGATCAAAAACTCACCAGCTTAGAGAAAAATCATGCAACATCTTTGGTTGCTTTTTTGAGAATTATACTGCAATGTATGTGTCTACCATTAACAGCCAGAACACTGCACGGCTAGAAAAACAGCTCTCAAGCTGACATTTGCCTTTCTAAAATTATTTAGATGACCTCAGAGTACTGACTAGATGTCTTGAAAGAAGCAGAGAGCTTTAGATCATTGTGCCTTAAGAGAGAGTAAGAATGATTAGCCAGATTAAGATAGAGGCCTCTATTTATCAAGCTGTCAACAGCAAATACGCTGGAATTCTGCAGCGTATTTGTGGCGAGCCTGATTCGCCATAGTTTATCAAACCCGACAGACCGGCAAAAGTAGAAATAGTGATGTAACATACGATCCGCCAGAGTCTGTCCGACCATAGATCGATGGTTACGTCACTACAGATGTTCCGAATGCAAGTTTGGCACAATCTGACTACTTTTGCTAGTTATGAAAAAACTAGCAGGTATGCTCGGCACTATTCCGGCCCAGCGTACTTGGTTTTCAATCCGCCGCCCTGGAGGTGGCGGATGCCATAGGAATCAATGGGAGTCTGACAGCAGCGAAAGTTCATGTTCGCTGCTGGCCGATATCCCATTGATTCCTATGGGAAATATATACACCTAACACCCTAACATGTACCCGAGTCTAAACACCCCTAATCTGGCCCCCCTACAACGCCACCACCTACATTATACTTATTAACCCCTAAACCGCCGCTCCCGGACCCTGCTACAACAAAATAAAATGTTTAACCCCTAAACCGCCGCTCACGGATCCCGCCGCCACCTACATTAAATTTATTAATCCCTAATCTGATCCCCCTACACAGCCGCCACCTATATTAAATTTATTAACCCTTAATCTGACCCTCCTACACCGCTGCCACCTACATTAAATGTATTAACCCCTAATCTGACCCCCTACACTGCTGCCACCTACATTAAAGTTATTAACCCCTAAACCTAAGTCTAACCCTAACCCCCCCAATTTAAATATAATTTAAATTAATCTAAATAAATATTCCTATCATGAAATAAATTATTCCTATTTAAAACTAAATACTTAACTATAAAATAAACCCTAAGCTAGATACAATATAACTAATAGTTACATTGTAGCTAGCTTAGGGTTGATTTTTATTTTACAGGCAACTTTGTATTTATTTTAACTAGGTAGAATAGTTATTAAAAGTTATAAACTATTTAATAACTACCTAGCTAAAATAAATACAAAAGTACCTGTAAAATAAATCCTGACCTAAGTTACAATTACACCTAACACTACACTATCATTAAATTAATTCCCTAAATTAAAATAAATTAATTACAATTAAATAAAATTAACTAAACTATAAAAACAAACAAACACTAAATTACAGAAAATAATAAAATAATTACAATCTACACAACAAAAGGGTGAGCGCTAATAAATAGCTAGTAATAACCTCAATGATATATGAGCATATAAATACAATTAGAATTGCCAGCAATTTGGCATATTAAAGGAAAGTTCAATTTCAGATTAAGAAGTGTATCTTTCTTCCAACGATGGCAGCCTCCTCCTCACCACAATGTCCAGAGATACTATATAAGAGACAAAACAAAGGGGCGCCTCATGTGTAGTATCATCAAATAAGCACAAAGCCACAGAAAAAAGCCAAATGAGTACTCACAAGGCTCTGGAGCACACCTATGTGCTTGTAGGGACAGGATGCAGATTCAATCAGGTGTGACAGCTCACCCACAGAGGATATCAGTCATTAACTGTAGTAGAAAGATAAAACACAGGAAAAGCACAAATACTAAATTACAGAAAGATAATAAAATAATTACAAGTTTTTTAAATTAATTACACCTATCTAATCCCCAATAAAATAAAAAAAATAAAAAAGCCTACCCTACACTAAATTACAAATAGCCCTTAAAAGGGCCTTTTGCGGGGCATTGCCCCAAAGTAATCAGCTCTTTTACCTGTAAAAAAAATACAATACCCCCAACATTAAAACCCACCACCCACACACCCAACCCTACTCTAAAACCCACCCAATCCCCCCTTAATAAAACCTAACACTACCCCTTTGAAGATCACCCTACCTGGAGATGTCTTCACCCAACCGGGCAGAAGAGGACCTCCAGACAGCCAGAAGTCTTCATCCAGGTGGCATCTTCTATCTTCATCCATCCGACGAGGAGCGGCTCCTTCTTGAAGACATCCGACGCGGAGCATCCATCCAGACCTATGACTACCCGACGAATGAATATTCCTTTAAATGATGTCATCCAAGATGGCGTCCCTTGAATTCCGATTGGCTGATAGAATTCTATCAGCAAATTGGAATAAGGTAGGAAAAATCCTATTGGCTGATGCAATCAGCCAATAGAATTGAGCTCACATGCTATTGGCTGTTCCAATCAGCCAATAGAATGCGAGCTCAATCCTATTGGTTGATTGGATCAGCCAATAGGATTGAACTTCAATCCTATTGGCTGATTGCATCAGCCAATAGGATTTTTCCTAACTTAATTCCGATTGGCTGATAGAATTCTATCAGCAAATCAGAATTTAAGGGACGCCATCTTGGATGACATCATTTAAAGGAATATTCATTCGTCGGGTAGTCGTCGGTCTGGATGGATGCTCCGTGTCGGATGTCTTCAAGATGGACCCGATCCGCTCCGGATGGATGAAGACAGAAGATGCCGCCTGGATGAAGACTTCTGCCCATCTGGAGGTCCTCTTCTGCCCGGATAGGATGAAGACTTCTGCCCCTCTGGAGGACCACTTGTGCCTGGCTGGGTGAAGACTTCTCAAAGGAAGGGTGATCTTCAAGGGGGTAGTGTTAGGTTTTATTAAGGGGGGAATGGGTGGGTTTTAGAGTAGGGTTGGGTGTGTGGGTTTTAATGTTGGGGGTATTGTATTTTTTTTTTACAGGTAAAAGAGCTGATTACTTTGGGTCAATGCCCCGCAAAAGGCCCTTTTAAGGGCTATTTGTAATTTAGTGTAGGGTAGGGCTTTTTTTATTTTATTAGGGGGATTAGATAAGGTGTAATTAGTTTAAAAAACTTGTAATTATTTTATTATTTTTTGTAATTTAGTGGGTTTTTTTGTACTTTAGTTAATTTTTATTGAATTGTAATTAATTTATTTTAATTTAGGGAATTAATTTAATGATAGTGTAGTGTTAGGTGTAATTGTAACTTAGGTTAGGATTTATTTTACAGGTACTTTTGTATTTATTTTAGCTAGGTAGTTATTAAATAGTTAATAACTATTTAATAACTATTGTACCTAGTTAAAATAAATACAAAGTTGCCTGTAAAATAAAAATAAATCCAAAAATAGCTACAATGTAACTATTAGTTATAGTGTAGCTATCTTAGGGTTTATTTTATAGGTAATTATTTAGTTTTACATTTTTATTTAGATTCATTTAAATTATATTTAAGTTAGGGGGTGTTAGGGTTAGACTTAGGTTTAGCGGCGAAGTTGGGGGCGGGAGATTAGGGGTTAATAAATTTAATGTAGGTGGCAGCAGTGTAGGGGGGTCAGATTAGGTGTTAATAAATTTAATGTAGGTGGCGACGGTGTAGGGGGGACAGATTAGGGGTTAATAAATTTTATGTCGGTGGTGGCGGGGTCCGTGAGCGGTGGTTTAGGGGTTAAACATTTTATTTAGTTGCGGCGGGGTCCAGAAGCGGCGGTTTAGGGGTTAATACATATAATGTAGGTGGCCGTGGGCTCCGGGAGCAGCGGTTTAGGGGTTAAACACTTTATTAGAGTTGCGTTGGGCTCCGGGAGCGGCAGTTTAGGGGTTAATAACTTAATTTGGTTGCGGTGGGCTCCGGGAGTGGCGGTATAGGGGGTAAACAGTTTAGTTTAGTGTGGGTGCTTAGTGACAGGGTACCAAGAAAGCTGCGAATAAGCCGAAGGAGGCAGCAGAGATCATTGAATGTTAGTTAACAACAGCACGATGCTCATCGCACTCGTACTTGACAGCTATCTTGATAATTTTGGGAGAAACGTATTCAGTTCCGCAGCAGCAATGTTAGGGTGAACTTAGCCAAGCGTATTGGGGCCGTTGATACAAGAA
Source organism: Bombina bombina (assembly GCF_027579735.1). NCBI lineage: Eukaryota > Metazoa > Chordata > Amphibia > Anura > Bombinatoridae > Bombina > Bombina bombina. Next base: position 538,069,578 of record NC_069504.1, on the reverse strand, counting down.
ATCGATGGGCTTGATAAGTAGGGGCCAGAGACCTGTTAGGTAAGGCTAAAGTGATAAGGCCTAGTCGAAAGACAGCTGAACACCAAAGTCCAAAGGAAAAAGCACAAAAGCAATTTATAACCCAATTCTTCCAGCCAGGAATATAGTAGATGCCAGAGCAATGTGTGAGCTAAGCATTATATAGAATAGGGGAAGCTGAGTATATTTGGGCATGGGGTATTAGTCAAGTGTGGGCAGTAGAAGTGCTAATATCAGATTACACAGAGAAAGCAAGCTCAGGATAAGTTCTTACACTGGCTTGGTGGTTACAGCAGTTTTCTTGAATCCAGAAGTCCCAAGATCAAATCCAGGCTAATGCATAAATAAGAGGTATCAGAAGATATATTGATTAGCAGATAAGTAGATAACTCGTATTGAATGATGTTCATAAACCAAGCAGGAATAGGTTAGCATTGTTGAGAGCCTTAAAAGTAAGGTTATTACCTACAATGCAATGCTAAGAAATGGAAGTCACACAGGAATTTACAAAAAAAATAAAATCAGATTATAAAAGAACAGCTTGGCAGAAAGAAGAGGAAGGTGACACAGATACCAGTTGGAATGATATTGGTTGTTATTAAAATTAGTAAAAAATAAAAAAAATACCTAACATGATTATATCCATCTCACTGTTTTCTTAAGAGTGGTGCTGATGCTGGTGGTACTAAAAATGAATAACACATGGGGCAAGTGATCACATTATAATGGGAGTCATTAGTATCCCCCCCCTTCTGGTTTCACAGGAGGGAACCACTTCCACAATATTCTGTTAAACTTGTATACATTCATAGAATTTTATGTTTCAAGTCTCCTAATTTTCTAATATTAGAAACTTATTCTTACCATTACATTGAATTGTACTTAGTGACCCTGTGTTTTTTTTGTTTGCAGTTTTCTGCATGTTTTCCCACTCTGGTAATTACCATTCTCTGTCTCTCCCTCTCTCCTGCCTCTTTTCCCCACCTGTCTCTTCCTCTCTTTCTCTCCCTCGCTTTCCCTTCTCTGTCTCTCCCTCTTTCCTTCATCTCTTCCCCATCTCTATCTCTTCCTCTTTCATCCCTCTTTTACCCATCCTTTTCTCGCTTTGTCTCTCCCTTTCTTTCTCCTCTGTGTCTCTTCATCTCTTCCCCATCTCTATCTCTTCCTCTTTCATCCCTCTCTTTCCCATCCTTTTCTCTCTTTGTCTCTCCCTTTTTTTCCCTTTGTGTCTCTTCCCCTTCTTTCTTGCTCAATTTCTCCCCCATCTCTCCCACTTTCTTCCCCTTCTATTTCTCCCACACTGTTCTTCCTTTCTGTCTCTCCCTCTCTCCTCAATCTGTCCCTTTCTGCCTCTCTTTCCCTCTCTTCCTATATCGTCTCTCCATCTGCGTTGTATGTGTGTCCTTAAAAAAAACTATAAAAGTATTTACAGATGTACTCAACAAGAATAACACCTTTAAGACAAAAATACATTGAAGTAAACCTTTTTCTTTGTTTTGTTTAAAATAAGGCATTTAAAAAAAAAATCATACAATGCAGGGGGCTTTCCCACCATCAAAGCAGAGACAATCCGTCCTTATTAGCATTAATAGGAATTACAAAACCAAATTGCAGTTTAAGTTGAACTATTTTCCAAAGCCAAATATTATTTTCACAATGCTGCTCTTTAACAAAGGTGATATATGAATGCAATGCACATAAGTAAGCTTTTTTTCCCTAACAAAATGCACTCAAGAGCTTGAAGAATATAATGACATATAGGTCTTGTGCTACTCACTTTAAGGTGGTAGGTAATAGACCCCATATTGTTTTAATTAAACTGGCAAAGTCATTGAAAAAGAGGTTGTATGTAAATTCTGATCTAATTTTAGTCTAGGTTAGGTGCTGGAGCTGAAAGAATTAATTTTACAAACTGACCTTCAGCGTAATTTTCATTTTGAAGGCTGGATCCTTCAGTGTCAATCAAAACACTGCTTTATAGTAAAGGTGTGACACAAACCCTTAAGACTGTTGCTAAATGTCATCCTGTAAGGACAGACTGCAGTCTCCCCTCCTTGAAAACATTCTCAATAAAGATGAGAACATTTAAGCAGTACACTTTGTTATCTCTGGTAATAGCTGCTTAAATACTAGCGGTTTCACAAACATGTCACCAAATATCCTTGGGAAGCAAATTATCAGCTTGCTATGGCAACTTGATCTCTCAAAAAATATCTGTAATTTAGAAGAATATCAACAGCAGAAAGAAACAGTTCTAAAGCTCTCCTTTAATAAAAGTGCTAGTTAGTTGTACAAACTCATATCTTAGCAGCACAAAGCACACAACAGGTATATTTCATGAGCTGCAAATTGAATTATTTAATACAGAAAGATAATGAAATATAATAGTGTTGTGGAATATGGCATATATTCTTACAAGATTAGAAGAGGTTGAAAGTGGTTTATGAATAAGACGTAAACATTTAAGCTGGAGGGTAGGAAAATGCTATTGCAAAAGATACAGTGCCTATGCAACGTTTCAGATATATTGCTACTGAGACACACAAAACTCTAAACGGAAAAAAGATAATGTTACAGCTAAATAAATTTTGTTGCAAAGCTCGAAGGAAGAATGCACAAACCATTTTGGGCTAGATTACAAGTGGAGTGCAAAATATCGCTTTTGCGAAATCGATATTTGTGCGTCCCTTAGTAATAATGTGGTATTACAAGTAAGGTGCAATGCATACGTGACCTCATGTTCGCATTGCACGGAAGCTTTGCGCTCATGAGAGTGCGCTTCCATAGGCTCCAAAAACTGCTATACTGTTAAATCCGGGGCCAATTGGAGCACTTTTGAAAAATTGACGAGAGATCTGATCTCTGGTTAATTTTATGAGTGCAAATTGCTTTTAATAGCTGGTTATTCATTGCGTGCCTGTACAACGGGCGGAATTTGCCTATTTATGGGCATGCAATAAATTAGCGCTCCACTTGTAATCTAGCCCTTTATTGGGATAAATTGCAAACCTTACCACTAGAAAGACAAAGCAATAAGGAGACATATGGATAATAATCAACTGTGGACAAGGGCTGGCCTAATAGAAACATAGGTTTTTATGACAGATACGAATAATAGATCCACCAAGGCTGCCCATATTTCATGTAAGCTTAATTAGTTCATAGAACAGCCTTATGCTTAAAGGGACACTAAACCCAATTTTTTTCTTTCATGATTAAGGTAGAGAATACAATTTTAAACAACATTCCAAATTACTTTGTCGAAGAAATAGCAATGCACATGTGTAAGCCAATCACACGAGGCATCTATGTGCAGCACCCAATCAGCAGCTAGTGAGCCTATCTATATATGCTTTTCAGCAAAGAATATCAAGAGATTGAAGCAAATTAGACAATAGAAGTAAATTAGAAAGTTGTTTAAAATTGCATACTCTATCAGAATCATGAAAGAAAAAAATGTTTGTTTTATGTCCCTTTAACCTAGGCTTCCTTGAAGTCCCCCCATGATTTTGATAGATATTTAGAAGCAACTTATAGGGATATGAAAGGAAAATTTACATTTTCATGATTCAAAGCAGGAGATTTTAAAACGTTTATATATATATATATATATATATAAAAAGAAAGGGGCAGGGTGGCGCAGACAACTCAAACTAAAAATATATAATATATATAATATGTAAATATATAAAATTTGTACAGTTATAGTAAAATATTATGGCAATGCATAGTTAAAAATAAAATAAAATAAATAATATAATGCAATATTAAGTTACAAATGTCCATAAGCTATATCAAAATCCTAAACGATCAGAGGTAATCAGGAGCACATCAAATGTAGAGGATAGAGTCTTCAGATTTTAATCCCCTATTAGATGTGCACTTACTTGAATGAACCTCAATCACATGAGGTAAGAATGTAGCACTTTCAAAACAGAATAAGGCACCTCCCTGTAGAAAAGATAGAATCAATCCACTGGATCTCCCAGAATGCAGACTTCTGTATCTTGGAATATGGATAGTAGAATCCTCCAAAAGTCCTCGTGCTCTCTTTAGTAAGTAGTAACTTCCAATTCCAGAGTTGGTGTCATATGAAGAGAACCAGAAAAGCAAACATAGTGTAAAACTGCTTTAATGGAACATAAATGACATACAATAAGGTACACTCACATAAAAAACCTCAACTAATGAGGTATGAAAGAGAGCACATAGAAATGATAAAGCTGCAGCCCAGGAATTCAATAGGTGTCCGCAGTGGGAATCTTGGTTCAAAGGCAGATGCAGGCTCCACATTTACAGAAGTATCAAAATAGTTCATATAATTTATACAACAGGTAATGTACCTTCCTTAGAAAATCTTACGCGTTTCGAAGGGGTTAAATAAATTAAGTTCCCTTCTTCATCAGAGATACAGGCTATTACAGGACTCACCTATAAATAGTACCCCCAAAAAGTGGCTACATTCTTCTCGAGATCCACCGCGGGAGGTTTGACACGCACGCCGGCATTTCCTGGGTCCGTGGACACGCAAAGCGTACTTCCGGACATTGCGCTTATGCCAGGACCTCTAGCTCAGGGTAAACTGTTGTCATGGATACAGACAACATAGTTCCCTTAAAAACCGAGACAGCGGTTATGCCTGTGTATGCGAGTCAAAACCAAGCGGGGCAGACCATGCTTAAAATATCCTAGAATCTATAAAAACATTAATATCTTTAAGCACATATTAAAAGGATTATATATATACAAAGATTATTTTATACCTGAACACTTTTCAACAGAATCAGATAATATAAAATACATAAAATATATAAAAAAAACTCCAATAAATTATTATATTTATAAAAAGCGAAATTTCATAACATATCATGTATAATAAAAGGGAATTGGTATCAATAAAAGACATCATATGGAAATAACGGACTTATCAGATTTTGGGTGTGAATAAAAATATATAAATATAAATATATAAAATATAATATATAATATATAAGTATATGTCCATTTACAGATCCATATTAGTTAATTAGGTTTTATAATACTTAATATTCTAAAAAATACCATAAATGATATTATTAATACTTTAAAATATAATATAAATCAATTAAGTAAACCTCAACCTCAAAAGGGGATGGAGGCAGGGAGGGGGATTTCAAAATATAAGATACATAATACTAAAAGATGCATATATATATATATATATATCACAATATTAACAGTTAAAGAGCGATAAAAAGTGGATCTATAGGAAAGCAGCAATATCTATATCCACATTTAGTCCAGCTGGGACCCTAGTGTTGAATGCATGGATCCAATATGTTTCTCTTTGTCTAAGAACGTTTCCCTATTGCCACCCCCTAATTCCAGTATTGACCTGTTCTAAAATCGTGCCCCTGAGGCACTCAGGGTTTTTCATTGTGTATCTGCTATAATGTTCAGACAGGTTATGGGATTTCAGACCTTCTTTGATGTTGGTCCCATGCTCATAGAGCCGTTTCTTATATGGTCTGGTAGTTCTCCCTAGGTACTGGAGATTACAACTACTATTGTAATAGATATACTACATATGTGGTTTTACAGTTTGACAAGGTTTTATATCCACATTCCTTGCCATTTGAAGTGGAGGTAATACTCTTCGTAGGTTTTTTTTCCATGGTACATTCTCTCACAAGATACACAATTCAATCTATTGCAATCTATAAAAATCCTATAGATTCCTTACTTAGCCAATTCTCCTTTCTTTTTGTATCCTTCAATAGACTTGGGCTATAATGGTTTTTAGGTTTCTATCCTTCTAAAGATACAGGTAGGTTTAATCCCTATCTTATCCCTCAATAAATCATACCTTCTGAAGGATGTACCAATGCTTTTTCAGGATCTGTTTAATACCTCCTGATCCTTCATTGTAGGTAGAGATAAAACAAGTTTTATTTTCACCAAATTCTTTTTCCCTATCTGGTATTGGAAGGCCAGATATGTCTTTAGGCCTGAATTTCTCTTCTACCTTATTATATGCCTTTTCAATCCATTTCTTTTTGTATCCTTTTTCCAGAATTTTTTAGTCAGTTTATCTGCTTCTATTGTATAATCATCATAGTCTGTGCAGTTCCTTCTTATTCTTTCCATTTGTCCCACCGGGATATTCTTTATCCAGGATACATGATGGCCACTGGAAGCATGAATGTACCCATTACTATCTGTTTCTTTTGTAAACAGTCTAGTTTTTATGGTACTCTCTTGATGAAATAAGATAAGGTCCAAAAATTCTATTTCCCTCCTTACTATGTTTTTCAGTGAACTTCAGATTCATGTCATTGACATTGAGATATTCAAAGAATTTGGTCAGGGAATCTTCCCCTCCCTTCCATATCAAAACTATATCGTCAATGAATCTTAACCAAATTACAACATTATCATAGAATGGGTTATTGTGCCATACATATTTTTCCTCCCAAAAACCCATGTACAGGTTGGCGTAACTGGGGGCAAATTTAGTGCCCATAGCTGTTCCGCCAACCTGTACATAATAATCATTTTTCAAATAGGAAATAGTTTTTTCCAAAATAAATTTGATTGCTTCTTTCAGAAATGTCTGTTTATTTAATGCCAGATGTGTGGAAGTATCTAGCCAGTATCCTACTGCTTCAATCCCCAATTTATGTGGGATATTTGTGTATAGGGCTGTTACATCAATTGTAGCCCAAATATAATCTGCTTCCCATTTAATCTTGGTTATCTTAGATATAGTATCAGGGGTGTCTTTAATATAGGATTTCACTTTTGATACTATGGGTTGTAAATAATGGTCCACATATTCAGATAGTGGAGAAGTTAAAGAGTCAATACCAGCAATAATTGGTCGACCCGGAGGATTCTGTATGTCTTTGTGGACCTTAGGTAAATGATAAAATATTGCCGTTTTTAGGCTCTTTCTGTCCAGAAATATGAATTCATCGTTGTTTAAGATCCCCTCATATTTGGCATTGTCAAGCAAATGAGAGTATTGTTGTAAAAAAGTACTAGTGGGATTTTTATTGGAGTTTCCTATAGGTAGTATGATCATCAAGAAGTCTTTTAGCTTCTCTTACATATATCTCCCTGTTTTGAATCACCACCTCCACCGCCTTTGTCGGCTTCTCTTATCACAAACCAGCATTTTCAGAAGAGTTTTAATTTCCTCCTTTCCTTTTTATTTAAGGTTATCATGTCTATTTTATAGTTCTTGCAGTATTCATCGAATTCTGACCAACAAGGGTTTCGAAGACCGAAATATAATGACCCGTAGAGTTTTAGTGGATAGAAGTTGGAGGGTAACTTTAATGTCGAAAATTGTTTGTACATTATTTTATTATTTTCCTCCAATTCAGGTTCCCCCCCATATTCTGACCCCCACTGGTCTCCAGTTCTTCCAAGATGCACAAAGTATCTAAATCCTCCTTTTCAAGAATAATATTCAGATTGTTTTCTGCTTTATTAATTGATCTTTCTGATTTTTGGCAAAATGCCTATCTAATGTGAGTTTCCTCACAAATTTCTGTAGATCAATATATAGAGAGAATGGATTGGGTCCTCTAGTAGGGGCAAAGGATAAACCCTTCCTAAATAAATTTAAAGTGTTCTCAGGAAAGGTTTTATCAGTTAGATTAAATATTTTTACACTTTTTAATAATCCCATTCTATATTTGTTCTGTTCCTTTTTGGATTCCCGGCTTCGTACCAATTTCCCTGCTCTACATCCTCTAAATTTCTTTCTAGACCTCTTTTTTTGACTTTGCCTTCTCCATTGCGGAGTAGGTGGTCTGTTCCGAGGTTGTTGCTGTGGACTCAAAGTTGGTCCCTGAAGCGTGTTCCAAAAAAGTCTGTTTATTTGTTTTGTTATTTCTATTTTGTTCAAAATTTTGTTGTCTTTTAATTTTTGCGTATTAATGTGACCCTGTAATTCTTAAATCCATGCCTCCATGTTTAATATGGCTCATTTGTTTATTGGGTACCCTATTTGAGGGAACTCTCTTCCTATTGTTAGCCTGGATGTTTTTTGGGTGATTTTGAACTATCCCCACTTTATCATGCTTATTCCTATTATTATAATTAATATAGTTCCTTTTATTAGAATTTATCGTGGTCTTGGGGTGTCCAATAATTGGACCCTCCCCCACATAGTGCCATCCTCCCTATAATCAGGGGAATAGATGTCGGTCCAATCCCAGTTGGAACCTCCTTCTTCGGATCATTCTCCCTTCTGTTATCTACTTCATGAAATACCTGATCATCCAAGTCCTCCCCATTTTCATTGGGTCGACTCGTGGATCTTCCTTCTATATTGTCTGTCCCAGATAGTAGTTTAGAATTCTCTTCATCCTTTTGTTTTTTTAGGCTATAATCCCTTAAAAATTTAATTTTCTTTTTGTTTTCAACTTTGGATTCAAAGATTTCTATTTTCTTTTTGTTCGCCAAATCCAGTTCCTTATAATATAGATCCCCTTTAAAATTGTTTAATCTTACTCTAATATCATTAATTAAAAGGTAAATAGAGGCTGTTTACTTTTAATTATGGCTGAATCATTAGACTTTGAATATGGGGCCTATTTTGACCCAATAAATAAAGCAAAGAATCTGTCTATTGATGAAGGGAATGAAATCCTCAATGAAAATCTAAGTATCACTAATCCCAAACATTTGTTTGAAAAATTAGAGAAACTAACCAAAAAGCAACTTCTCAGTTGGCATGATCTGTACAAATTTAGAAAGGTATGTCAAATATAAGATCATACCTAAAGGCCTGAAATTTGAGAAAGTAGCTATAACTGGAATCCATCAGAAGTAGAACTATTAACTGAATGGGATAATAGTATGGAGGAAATCTCCTTTAAAATTTGATAGACATTTTAATTAGATACAGACAAAAGCAAGTATCTATGGCCACTACTCAAATTAATGATATTAGAGTAAGATTAAACAATTTTAAAGGGGATCTATATTATAAGGAACTGGATTTGGCGAACAAAAAGAAATAGAAATCTTTGAATCCAAAGTTGAAAAACAAAAGAAAATTAAATTTTTAAGGGATTATAGCCTAAAAAAACAAAAGGATGAAGAGAATTCTAAACTACTATCTGGGACAGACAATATAGAAGGAAGATCCACGAGTCGACCAATGAAAATGGGGAGGACTTGGATGATCAGGTATTTCATGAAGTAGATAACAGAAGGGAGAATGATCCGAAAGAAGGAGGTTCCAACTGGGATTGGACCGACATCTATTCCCCTGATTATAGGGAGGATGGCACTATGTGGGGGGAGGGTCCAATTATTGGACACCCCAAGACCACGATAAATTCTAATAAAAGGAACTATATTAATTATAATAATAGGAATAAGCATGATAAAGTGGGGATAGTTCAAAATCACCCAAAAACATCCAGGCTAACAATAGGAAGAGAGTTCCCTCAATAGGGTACCCAATAAACAAATGAGCCATATTAAACATGGAGGCATGGATTTAAGAATACAGGGTCACATTAATACGCAAAAATTAAAAGGACAACAAAATTTTGAACAAAATAGAAATAACAAAACAAATAAACAGACTTTTTTGGAACAACGCTTCAGGGACCAACATTTGAGTCCACAGCAACAACCTCGGAACAGACCACCTACTCCGCAATGGAGAAGGCAAAGTCAAAAAAAGAGGTCTAGAAAGAAATTTAGAGGATGTAGAGCAGGGAAATTGGTACGAAGCCGGGAATCCAAAAAGGAACAGAACAAATATAGAATGGGATTATTAAAAAGTGTAAAAATATTTAATCTAACTGATAAAACCTTTCCTGAGAACACTTTAAATTTATTTAGGAAGGGTTTTATCCTTTGCCCTACTAGAGGACCCAATCCATTCTCTCTATATATTGATCTACAGAAATTTGTGAGGAAACTCACATTAGATAGGCATTTTGCCAAAAATCAGAAAGATCAATTAAATAAAGCAGAAAACAATCTGAATATTATTCTTGAAAAGGAGGATTTAGATACTTTGTGCATCTTGGAAGAACTGGAGACCAGTGGGGGTCAGAATATGGGGGAACCTGAATTGGAGGAAAATAATAAAATAATGTACAAACAATTTTCGACATTAAAGTTACCCTCCAACTTCTATCCACTAAACTCTAAGGGTCATTATATTTCGGTCTTCGAAACCCTTGTTGGTCAGGAATTCGATGAATACTGCAAGAACTATAAAATTAGACATGATAACCTTAATAAAAAGGAAAAGGAGGAAATTAAAACTCTTTCTGAAAATGCTGGGATTGTGATAAGAGAAGCCGACAAAGGCGGTGGAGTGGTGATTCAAAACAGGGAGATATATGTAAGAGAAGCTAAAAGACTTCTTGATGATCATACTACCTATAGGAAACTCCAAAAAAATCCCACTAGTACTTTTTTACAACAATACTCTCATTTGCTTGACAATGCCAAATATGAGGGGATCTTAAACAACGATGAATTCATATTTCTGGACAGAAAGGAGCCTAAAACGGCAATATTTTATCATTTACCTAAGGTCCACAAAGACATACAGAATCCTCCGGGTCGACCAATTATTGCTGGTATTGACTCTTTAACTTCTCCACTATCTGAATATGTGGACCATTATTTACAACCCATAGTATCAAAAGTGAAATCCTATATTAAAGACACCCCTGATACTATATCTAAGATAACCAAGATTAAATGGGAAGCAGATTATATTTGGGCTACAATTGATGTAACAGCCCTATACACAAATATCCCACATAAATTGGGGATTGAAGCAGTAGGATACTGGCTAGATACTTCCACAAATCTGGCATTAAATAAACAGACATTTCTGAAAGAAGCAATCAAATTTATTTTGGAAAAAAACTATTTCCTATTTGAAAATGATTATTATTGTACAGGTTGGCGGAACAGCTATGGGCACTAAATTTGCCCCAGTTACGCCAACCTGTACATGGGTTTTTGGGAGGAAAAATATGTATGGCACAATAACCCATTCTATGATAATGTTGTAATTTGGTTAAGATTCATTGACGATATAGTTTTGATATGGAAGGGAGGGGAAGATTCCCTGACCAAATTCTTTGAATATCTCAATGTCAATGACATGAATCTGAAGTTCACTGAAAAACATAGTAAGGAGGAAATAGAATTTTTGGACCTTATCTTATTTCATCAAGAGAAGTACCATAAAAACTAGACTGTTTACAAAAGAAACAGATAGTAATGGGTACATTCATGCTTCCAGTGGCCATCATGTATCCTGGATAAAGAATATCCCGTGGGACAAATGGAAGAATAAGAAGGAACTGCACAGACTATGATGATTATACAATAGAAGCAGATAAACTGACTAAAAAATTCCTGGAAAAAAGGATACAAAAAGAAATGGATTGAAAAGGCATATAATAAGGTAGAAGAGAAATTCAGGCCTAAAGACATATCTGGCCTTCCAATACCAGATAGGGAAAAAGAATTTGGTGAAAATAAAACTTGTTTTATCTCTACCTACAATGAAGGATCAGGAGGTATTAAAACAGATCCTGAAAAAGCATTGGTACATCCATCAGAAGGATGATTTATTGAGGGATAAGATAGGGATTAAACCTACCTGTATCTTTAGAAGGAATAGAAACCTAAAAACCATTATAGCCCCAAGTCTATTGAAGGATACAAAAGAAAGGAGAATTGGCTAAGTAAGGAATCTATAGGATTTTATAGATGCAATAGATTGAATTGTGTATCTTGTGAGAGAATGTACCATGGAAAAAAAACCTACGAAGAGTATTACCTCCACTTCAAATGGCAAGGAATGTAGGATTAAAAACCTTGTCAACTGTAAAACCACATATGTAGTATATCTATTACAATGTAGTTGTAATCTCCAGTACATAGGGAGAACTACCAGACCATATAAGAAACGGCTCTATGAGCATGTGACCAACATCAAAGAAGGTCTGAAATCCCATAACCTGTCTGAACATTATAGACAGATACACAATGAAAACCCTGAGTGCCTCAGGGGCACGATTTTAGAACAGGTCAATACTGGAATTAGGGGTGGCAATAGGGAAACTCTTCTTAGACAAAGAGAAACATATTGGATCCATGCATTCAACACTAGGGTCCCAGCTGGACTAAATGTGGATATAGATATTGCTGCTTTCCTATAGATCCACTTTTTATCGCTCTTTAACTGTTAATATTGTGATATATATATATATATATATGCATCTTTTAGTATTATGTATCTTATATTTTGAAATCCCCCTCCCTCCTCCATCCCCTTTTGAGGTTGAGGTTTACTTAATTGATTTATATTATATTTTAAAGTATTAATAATATCATTTATGGTATTTTTTAGAAATATTAAGTATTATAAAACCTAATTAACTAATATGGATCTGTAAATGGACATATACTTATATATTATATATTTTATGTTATATATTTATATGTTATATATTTTTATTCACACCCAAAATCTGATAAGTCCGTTATTTCCATATGATGTCTTTTAATTGATACCAATTCCCTTTTATTATACATGATATGTTATGAAATTTCGCTTTTTATAAATATAATAATTTATGGAGTTTTTTTTATATATTTTATGTATTTTATATTATCTGATTCTGTTGAAAAGTGTTCAGGTATAAAATAATCCTTTGTATATATATAATCCTTTTAATATGTGCTTAAAGATATTAATGTTTTTATAGATTCTAGGATATTTTAAGCATGGTCTGCCCCGCTTGGTTTTGACTCGCATACACAGGCATAACCGCTGTCTCGGTTTTTTAAGGGAACTATGTTGTCTGTATCCATGACAACAGTTTACCCTGAGCTAGAGGTCCTGGCATAAGCGCATGTCCGGAAGTACGCTTTGCGTGTCACGGACCCAGGAAATGCCGGCTGTGCGTGTCAAACCTCCCGCGGTGGATCTCGAGAAGAATGTAGCCACTTTTTGGGGGTACTATTTATAGGTGAGTCCTGTAATAGCCTGTATCTCTGATGAAGAAGGGAACTTAATTTATTTAACCCTTCGAAACGCGTAAGATTTTCTAAGGAAGGTACATTACCTGTTGTATAAATTATATGAACTATTTTGATACTTCTGTAATGTGGAGCCTGCATCTGCCTTTGAACCAAGATTCCCACTGCGGACACCTATTGAATTCCTGGGCTGCAGCTTTATCATTTCTATGTGCTCTCTTCATACCTCATTAGTTTGAGGTTTTTTATGTGAGTGTACCTTATTGTATGTCATTTATGTTCCATTAAAGCAGTTTTACACTATGTTTGCTTTTCTGGTTCTCTTCATATGACACCAACTCTGGAATTGGAAGTTACTACTTACTAAAGAGAGCACGAGGACTTTTGGAGGATTCTACTATCCATATTCCAAGATACAGAAGTCTGCATTCTGGGAGATCCAGTGGATGATTCTATCTTTTCTACAGGGAGTGCCTTATTCTGTTTTGAAAGTGCTACATTCTTACCTCATGTGATTGAGGTTCATTCAAGTAAGTGCACATCTAATAGGGGATTAAAATCTGAAGACTCTATCCTCTACATTTGATGTGCTCCTGATTACCTCTGATCGTTTAGGATTTTTGATATAGCTTATGGACATTTGTAACTTAATATTGCATTATATTATTTATTTTATTTTATTTTTAACTATGCATTGCCATAATATTTTACTATAAACTGTACAAATTTTATATATTTACTTATTATATATATTATATATTTTTAGTTTGAGTTGTCTGCGCCACCCTGCCCCTTTCTTTTTATGTTCCTTTTTTGAGGAGTGATAGGTCTCCTCTATTCCTTTTGGGTTTTGGCAGCTGGACACTACCTACTGAAAATATATATACCTCTATGAGGTGCTGGGTATAGAATATATACCTGGTGGCATTGCTTTATTTGACAGTGAGCGCCTGGGAGTGATTCAGTGGATTCTTTCTACTGGTTCATTTATCTTTTGTCTCTATATATATATATATATATATATATATATATATATTGTCAAGTCTATCGCCTTTTCTTTTTTTTTCATGAGTATAGATAGGAAAGCTCAGGAGAGTGCAAGTGTCACATGCACTATATGGCAGCAGTATTTTCTTTTGAAACACTGCTGCCCTGCGATGCTAAACAATGTATAACATTGTTTAAACCATTGTTTTAAACACTGCTACCTTAAAGTACTCATAAGATGTGCACAATCCTGAGCTCTCCTAGCTATACTCTTCAAAAAAGATTACCAAGAAAACAAAGTAAACTTGTTTATAAAAGTAAATTGGAAGGTTGTTTAAAATGGCAAGTTCTATCTGAATCAAACAAGTTTTACTTTAACTTTAATGTCCCTTTAAATAGTAAAAGATGTTGATGAAGATATAGAAACTGTATCATGCAGACAAAAACATAGTAATAAAAATTGCCAAAAACTCCACTAATTTAAGAACCCTTTTATCACATGAAAGACTGGATATTGTTTGGATCCACTGTGCAAGTCATGTGAGATGAATATGCTATAAACCATTTATTTAAATCCCATTACCTAACTAAAATGTCATCTATATAATGAATTGCAACATTACAAAAGCACACTATTGCATTACATTCAGCAATAGCCCCAATCCATCTATGTAATGAATTGTCTCCATCTAGCTCTTTATCTCATGAGGTAAAAAGCACTGCATATCCTAGAAGATGAAATAGATCTCCTCCTTTATCACTTGGCCAAGGATCAAACAATCAAAACAGGTGCACAAACAATATTGAAGGTGAAAGTTCCAGAGAGAAACCAAAAAGCTTTTGGACAGCAACGTCATAGCATAAACAAGACTCTTTGAGAACGTATTTCAGCAGTATTCTTATTTACAGCTCTGTTTCTCTGTACTACCTTAAATAGAACAACCTTCTACAGCTACATTCATACAGGGTGGTTTCAGTATTTTTTAATTCATTGGTAAAACTAATAAGCAAAAATATTTTTTTTAACCATACATGAAATAACTGAAAATCACAGCTACAGTTGTCAGTTGAAATTGTTGATTACATTGTATGCTAATCTTTGGAATCAGGAGGTGTTGGGGTTGGCTGCATTAGGGATTTATTGAGAAAGACATGCCACATATTTTAAGTGTTAATCCAAATCAATAGTAAGGGGTAGATTTATTAATATATGTCGAATGGACATGATCCGGTGTAGTGGATCATGTCCACCCGATATTGCTAAATGCCAACAGCATACGCTGTCGTCATTTAAAGGGACAGTCTACACCCAATACTTATTCTTTATTACTCATGGTTACATACCAGACAAGCATCTTGCAATGGGTTACACATCTATAAGCTTGTAAGAAGTACATGAAACTTTTAAATAATCATCGTTTGTTAGCAACTGAAAATGGCTGGCAAGCTCCGCCCACAGCTTTCTTCTTGTCCAGTTAGTGGTTTCCTTGTGTGACAGTTTAGTAGTGCACGTTTCATAATTTTCAGTTAGCATTTCAAATTGCACATGTGCAGTTTTTTTTCCCCTGCCAGAAATGCAGGGGACATTTATTGTAGGCGGACCAGCATCAGTTCCTACAACTAGAAATAGTTATTGTGGCTGTCTAGTGGCAGTTCTGTTTACTTTTTACATGTGAATTTTTTGTACTGTGAGTGAATATTATAATATAAATAATCTTTATAATCTTGTGGTAATATTTATTTTCTTCAATTATTGATTTATGTTATTGCTATTAATGTTTAATGAAGTTTGGCTCCTCATTATTTATGAATCACTACTTTTGTGGGATCAGATTAAGACACTGTGTGCTGATTCAAGGCTACATTACGAGTGGAGTGCTGTTGTGTGTAATCAATAAGGGATATATATATATATATATATTGTAGTAGAATCCATATAAGTCCAGTAG
Source organism: Bombina bombina (assembly GCF_027579735.1). Classification (NCBI taxonomy): domain Eukaryota; kingdom Metazoa; phylum Chordata; class Amphibia; order Anura; family Bombinatoridae; genus Bombina; species Bombina bombina. The sequence goes on along the minus strand of NC_069504.1, from coordinate 538,053,598 downwards.
TTGAATATCTATCTAAATATCAAGAGTATTGCAGTATGCAGTAATACTTTTTTTTATTGCACTTTGCGTAGGAAATGACAAGCTTTCAAGAGTTACCTCTCTTTCTCAGGTCTGAAGCAATAGCCTTCCATTATTTTCGAAATAATTTTCAAGCACCATTAATTATTATTTTGAAGAAATGTTTTGATATTTTGCAAGTTAAAGGGACATGAAACCCAAAATGTTTATTTCATGATTCAGATAGAGAATACAATTTTAAACCCTTAACGACCAACGACGTATGGGGTACATCCTGCGAAAAAATGTAGTTAACGACCAAGGACGTACCCCATACGTCGATCGTCCTTGAAAGCGGTGGAAGCGTTCCTGATTGCTTTCAGCCTCTTTCATGTTATTGCAGTGATGCCTCGATATTGAGGCATCCTGCAATAACGTTTTCTAGCAGTCCAATGCAGAGAGAGCCACTCTGTGGCCCTCTCTGCATCGGCCATCAATGGCCGTGATCGTTGGTGGGTGGGAGCCGGATGCAGGGAGGCAGCCATCAGTGGAGGAAGTGCTGGAGGGGGGCGGGATCGTGTGCGGGGGCGCGCGCATGTGCACGGGGGCGGGCACGGTGACACTATGGCACAAAAAAATTCTACAGCAAGGTGGGAGAGAGGACTGGGGAGGGGGAAAATGTTCAATTAAGGGATCTGGGAGAGGGTGGGGGGTTGAATCTTGATGGGGGGGCAGCTACACTACAGAAAAGATTAAAAAGGTGTTAATAAAATATAAAAAAACCCCAAAAAACACATTTTATTTCAAACTGGGTACTGGCAGACAGCTGCCAGTACCCCAAATGGCGCCCAATAAGGTAGAGGGGGAGGGGTTAGAGAGCTGTTTGGGGGGGGATCAGGGAGGTTGGGGGCAAAGGGGGGGGGGGATCAGGGAGGTTGGGGGCTAAGGGGGGGGATCCTACACAGAAGAATTATGATTGTTTTTTTTGTTTTGTTTTTAAAAACCAAAAAAAAACCCAAAAACTTTTATTTTAGTACTGGCAAACTTTCTGCCAGTACTTAAGATGGTGGGGACAATTGTGGGGTAGGGGAGGGAAGAGAGCTGTTTAGGAGGGATCAGAGTGTGTGATGTGTCAGGTGGGAGGCTGATCTCTACACTAAAGCTAAAATTAACCCTGCAAGCTCCCTACAAGCTACCTAATTAACCCCTTCACTGCTAGACATAATACACGTGTGATGCGCAGCAGCATTTAGCGGCCTTCTAATTACCAAAGAGCAATGCCAAAGCCATATATGTCTGCTATTTCTGAACACAGTGGATTCCAGAGAAGCGTTTACAACCATTTTTGCCATAATTGCACAAGCTGTTTGTAATTAATTTCAGTGAGAAACCTAAAATTTGTGAAAAAGTGAACAATTTTTTTTATTTGATCGCATTAGGCGGTAAAATGGTGGCATGAAATAGACCAAAATGGGCCTAGATCAATACTTTGGGTTGTCTACTACACTACAGCTAAAATTAACCCTACAAGCTCCCTAATTAACCCCTTCACTGCTGGGCATAATACACGTGTGGTGCGCAGTGGTATTTAGCGGCCTTCTAATTACCAAAAAGCAACACCAAAGCCATATAAGTCTGCTATTTCTGAACAAAGGGGATCCAGGAGAAGCATTTAGAACCATTTGTGTCAGAATTGCACAAGCTGTTTATAAATAATTTCAGTGAGAAACCTAAAGTTTGTGAAAAAAATTGTGAAAAAGTGAATGATTTTTTTTATTTGATCGCATTTGGCGGTGAAATGGTGTCATGAAATATACCAAAATGGGCCTAGATCAATACTTTGGATTGTCTTCTAAAAAAAAGATATACATGTCATGGGATATTCAGGGATTCCTGACAGAAGATATCAGTTTCCCAATGTAACTAGCGCTAATTTTGAAAAAAAAAATTATTTGGAAATAGCAAAGTGCTACTTGTATTTATGGCCCTATAACTTACAAAAAAAGCAAAGAACATGTAAACATTGGGTATTTATAAACTCAGGACAAAATTTTGAAACTATTTAGCATGGGTGTTTTTTGGTGGTTGTAGATGTGTAACAGATTTTGGTGGTCAAAGTTAGAAAAAGTGTGTTTTTTCCATTTCTTCCTCATATTTTATAATTGTTTTAATAGTAAATTATATTTAATGGCGAGAAAAACGGTATATAATATGTGTGGGTACAGTAAATGAGTAAGAGGAAAATTACAACTAAACGCAAACACCGCAAAAATGTAAAAATAGCCTTGGTCCCAAACGGTCAGAAAATGAAAAAGTGCTGTGGTCCTTAAGGGGTTAAACAACATTCCAGTTTACTTTTATTATCTAATTTGCCTCATTCTTTAGATATCCTTTGTTGAAGAAATAGCAAGCACGTGGATGAGCAAATCACACAAGGCATCTATGAGCAGCATCCAATCAGCAGCTACTGAGTCTATTTGGATAGGTTTTTCAACAAAGGAAAGTTATTTAAAATTGCATGCTATTTCTAAATCATGAAATAAAAAATTGGGATTTCACGTCCCTTTAATTTAATAGGTAGAATTAATAAAAAAAATACCAAGAATCTAAATCAAATCACTGAAGCACATACACTCACACAGATGCACACACACACATACATACACACACACACAGATGCACATACACATGCACACACACAGAAGCACATACACTCACACACACATACAGATGCACATACACTCACACGCATATACACACACACACATACAGATGCACATACACTCACACGCATATACACACACACACATACAAATGCACATACACACACAGAAGCACATACACTCACACGCACATACATACACACACACACACAAGCACATACACTCACGCGCACATGATACACACACAGAAGCACATACACTCACACACACACAAACACAGAAGCACATACACTCACACGCATATACAGATGCACATACACTCACACATACACACACAGAAACACATACACACACGCATATATACAGATGCACATACACTCACACATACACACACAGAAACACATACACACACATACAGATGCACATACACTCACACACACACACTCACATACACACACACAGAAGCACATACACTCACACACACAGAAGCACATACACTCACATACACACACAGAAACACATACACTCACACACACACATACACAGAAGCACATACACACACAGAAACACAAACACTCACACACACACATACACAGAAGCACATACACACACAGAAACACATACACTCACACACACTCATACACAGAAGCACATACACACACAGAAGCACATACACTCACACACACAGAAGCACATATACACAAACGTGCACATTTACACACACAGTTGCAGTGTTGCAGATATACTGCATACATACATCATAGTGACTTTTGTAATAAAATAATATTTTAATAGATTAAATTTTCATTTAGAAATTCTTAATAGGTATATTTTTTTAGTTTTAAGCATTTTTTTCAGATATTCACTTTATCATAGAAAATATTGTGCCTTCCACTTCCCACTGAAATTGTCCTTGTGCATACATTGCTTGAGCTGTGAAATTTTTTTTTTTTTTTTAATTTTTGCAGCTTCTAGGGCTAAGCCATGTCGAAGAATGAATACATGCTAAATACCTACCGCTAGATCTGGAGTTTTGTCGGAAACGACCCGAAAAACTAACGCCGGCTTTTTTCTGGCCGCACCATAAAAATAACTCTGGTATTGAGATTCCACAGAATGGCTGCGTTAGGCTCCAAAAAAGGAGCGTAGAGCATATTAAACGTAGCTTCAACTCTCGATACCAGAGTTGCTTACGCAAGCGGCCAGCCTCAAAAACGTGCTCGTGCACGATTCCCCCATAGAAAACAATGGGGCTGTGTGAGCTGAAAAAAAACCAAACACCTGCAAAAAAGCAGCGTTCAGCTCCTAACGCAGCCCCATTGTTTGCTATGCGGTAACCCTTCCTACGTCTGCACTTAACACTCTAACATGTACCCCGAGTCTAAACACCCCTAATCTAATTAACCCCTAATCTGCCGCCCCCGCTATTGCTGACCCCTGCATATTATTATTAACCCCTAATCTGCCGCTCCGTAAACCGCCGCTACTTACATTATCCCTATGTACCCCTAATCTGCTTCCCTAACATCGCCGACCCCTATATTATATTTATTAACCCCTAATCTGCCCCCCACAACGTCGCCTCCACCTGCCTACACTTATTAACCCCTAATCTGCCGAGCGGACCTGAGCGCTACTATAATAAAGTTATTAACCCCTAATATGCCTCACTAACCCTATAATAAATAGTATTAACCCCTAATCTGCCCTCCCTAACATCGCTGACACCTAACTTCAATTATTAACCCCTAATCTGCCGACTGGAGCTCACCGCTACTCTAATAAATGTATTAACCCCTAAAGCTAAGTCTAACCCTAACACTAACACCCCCCTAAGTTAAATATAATTTACATCTAACAAAATTAATTAACTCTTATTAAATAAATTATTCCTATTTAAAGATAAATACTTACCTGTAAAATAAATCCTAATATAGCTACAATATAAATTATAAATATATTATAGCTATTTTAGGATTTATATCTATTTTACAGGTAACTTTGTATTTATTTTAACCAGGTACAATAGCTATTAAATAGTTAAGAACTATTTAATAGCTAAAATAGTTAAAATAATTACAAAATTACCTGTAAAATAAATACTAACCTAAGTTACAATTAAACCTAACACTACACTATCAATAAATTAATTAAATAAACTACCTACAATTACCTACAATTAACCTAACACTACACTATCAATAAATTAATTAAATACAATTCCTACAAATAAATACAATTAAATAAACTAGCTAAAGTACAAAAAATAAAAAAGAACTAAGTTACAAAAAATGAAAAAATATTTACAAACATAAGAAAAATATTACAACAATTTTAAACTAATTACACCTACTCTAAGCCCCCTAATAAAATAACAAAGCCCCCCAAAATAAAAAAATGCCCTACCCTATTCTAAATTACTAAAGTTCAAAGCTCTTTAACCTTACCAGCCCTGAACAGGGCCCTTTGCGGGGCATGCCACAAGAAGTTCAGCTCTTTTGCCTGTAAAAAAAAAGATACAATCCCCCCCCCAACATTACAACCCACCACCCACATACCCCTAATCTAACCCAAACCCCCCTTAAATAAACCTAACACTAAGCCCCTGAAGATCTTCCTACCTTATCTTCACCCTGCCAGGTTCACCGATCCATCCTGAAGAGCTCCTCCGATGTCCTGATCCAAGCCCAAGCGGGGGGCTGAAGAGGTCCATGATCCGGCTGAAGTCTTCATCCAAGCGGGAGCTGAAGAGGTCCATGATCCGGATGAAGTCTTCATCCAAGCGGGAGCTGAAGAGGTCCATGATCCGGATGAAGTCTTCATCCAAGCGGGAGCTGAAGAGGTCCATGATCCGGATGAAGTCTTCTATCAACTGCATCTTCAATCTTCTTTCTTCCGGATCCATCTTGCAGACCTCCGACGCGGAACATCCTCTTCTCCCGACGCCTACTAGCCGAATGACGGTTTCTTTAAGGGACGTCATCCAAGATGGCGTCCCTCGAATTCCGATTGGCTGATAGGATTCTATCAGCCAATCGGAATTAAGGTAGGAATATTCTGATTGGCTGATGGAATCAGCCAATCAGAATCAAGTTCAATCCGATTGGCTAATCCAATCAGCCAATCAGATTGAGCTCGCATTCTATTGGCTGATCGGAACAGCCAATAGAATGCGAGCTCAATCTGATTGGCTGATTGGATCAGCCAATCGGATTGAACTTGATTCTGATTGGCTGATTCCATCAGCCAATCAGAATATTCCTACCTTAATTCCGATTGGCTGATAGAATCCTATCAGCCAATCAGAATTCGAGGGACGCCATCTTGGATGACGTCCCTTAAAGGAACCGTCATTCGGCTAGTAGGCGTCGGGAGAAAAGGATGTTCCGCGTCGGAGGTCTGCAAGATGGATCCGGAAGAAAGAAGATTGAAGATGCAGTTGATAGAAGAATTCATCCGGATCATGGACCTCTTCAGCTCCCGCTTGGATGAAGACTTCATCCGGATCATGGACCTCTTCAGCTCCCGCTTGGATGAAGACTTCAGCCGGATCATGGACCTCTTCAGCCCCCCGCTTGGGCTTGGATCAGGACATCGGAGGAGCTCTTCAAGATGGATCGGTGAACCTGGCAGGGTGAAGATAAGGTAGGAAGATCTTCAGAGGCTTAGTGTTAGGTTTATTTAAGGGGGGTTTGGGTTAGATTAGGGGTATGTGGGTGGTAGGATGTAATGTTGGGGGGGGTATTGTATGTTTTTTTTTACAGGCAAAAGAGCTGAACTTCTTGGGGCCTGCCCCGCAAAGGGCCCTGTTCAGGGCTGGTAAGGTTAAAGAGCTTTGAACTTTAGTAATTTAGAATAGGGTAGGGCATTTTTTTATTTTGGGGGGCTTTGTTATTTTATTAGGGGGCTTAGAGTAGTTGTAATTAGTTTAAAATTGTTGTAATATTTTTCTTATGTTTGTAAATATTTTTTTATTTTTTGTAACTTAGTTCTTTTTTATTTTTTGTACTTTAGCTAGTTTATTTAATTGTATTTATTTGTAGGAATTGTATTTAATTAATTTATTGATAGTGTAGTGTTAGGTTAATTATAGGTAATTGTAAGTAGTTTATTTAATTAATTTATTGATAGTGTAGTGTTAGGTTTAATTGTAACTTAGGTTAGTATTTATTTTACAGGTAATTTTGTAATTATTTTAACTATTTTAGCTATTAAATAGTTCTTAACTATTTAATAGCTATTGTACCTGGTTAAAATAAATACAAAGTTACCTGTAAAATAAATATAAATCCTAAAATAGCTATAATATAATTATAATTTATATTGTAGCTATATTAGGATTTATTTTACAGGTAAGTATTTATCTTTAAATAGGAATAATTTATTTAATAAGAGTTAATTAATTTTGTTAGATGTAAATTATATTTAACTTAGGGGGGTGTTAGTGTTAGGGTTAGACTTAGTTTTAGGGGTTAATACATTTATTAGAGTAGCGGTGAGCTCCAGTCGGCAGATTAGGGGTTAATAATTGAAGTTAGGTGTCGGCGATGTTAGGGAGGGCAGATTAGGGGTTAATACTATTTATTATAGGGTTAGTGAGGCGGATTAGGGGTTAATAACTTTATTATAGTAGCGCTCAGGTCCGCTCGGCAGATTAGGGGTTAATAAGTGTAGGCAGGTGGATGCGACGTTGAGGGGGGCAGATTAGGGGTTAATAAATATAATATAGGGGTCGGCGGTGTTAGGGGCAGCAGATTAGGGGTACATAAGGATAACGTAGGTGGCGGCGCTTTGCGGTCGGCAGATTAGGGGTTAATAAGTGTAGATAGATGGAGGCGACGTTGATGGGGGCAGATTAGGGGTTAATAAATATAATACAGGGGTCGGCGGTGTTAGGGGGAGCAGATTAGGGGTACATAAGGATAACGTAGGTGGCAGTCGGCAGATAAGGGGTTAAAAAAAATTATTTGAGTGTCGGCAATGTGGGGGGACCTCGGTTTAGGGGTACATAGGTAGTTTATGGGTGTTAGTGTACTTTAGAGTACAGTAGATAAGAGCTTTATAAACCGGCGTTAGCCCAGAAAGCTCTTAACTACTGACTTTTTTCCTGCGGCTGGAGTTTTGTCGTTAGATGTCTAACGCTCACTTCAGAAACGACTCTAAATACCGGAGTTAGAAAAATCCCATTGAAAAGATAGGATACGCAATTGACGTAAGGGGATCTGCGGTATGGAAAAGTCGCGGCTGAAAAGTGAGCGTTAGACCCTATTTTGAGTGACTCCAAATACCGGCGGTAGCCTAAAACCAGCGTTAGGAGCCTCTAACGCTGGTTTTCACGGCTAACGCCAAACTCCAAATCTAGGTCCTAGTGAGCATACCTTGGATATCTATAAGAAGCATATATTTTTTTACTTCTGCCTGAATCCTTTGAAGCAGCCGTTGTGCAGGGAACACTCGATCCTTCTTCACACATGACTACACAAGGGATCGTCTGTACATTTATAGACACATGTGATAAGGAAGTGTGAGGGCTTGAATTTGTATTTGAAATGAATCAAATGTGGTAAATAGATGTGCAGACGACCCCTTGTGCAGTGATGTGTGGAAAGTCAGATGTTCCCTAGACACCGGCTGTTACAAAGTTTTTTTAGACTTAAAAGACACTGCAGGCAAATCTGTAAATACAGGAGTGACAGCACATTTTTTACTTAAAAATACAGGGTAAAAGCTTGCTGTGTAGACGTGATGATTATTCCTTAGATGATAAACTACATTACACTTATTGCAGCAGTTATTCAGCAGAAAACCAAACATGATGGGGAACATAATAACGATGTTGACTATTTTTCTAATATACCTATTGAGAATGGAATATATCATAAATATAATCCATATCCAAAAACTGTTGCTATAAAATATATTTACATTAAAAAATACAGGCTCTTTAATAGCTAATGTTAACCACAGCACCCCCTGACTCACTTTCAGTACTGTCCAAGTTCATGTATTCTGTATTGCCCAAGTGCTGATATCCAGAGGAAGATCCTAGCACCGTCCTAACATGCTTCCCTTTAGTTCAAGACAGCACAGCATTCTCTGCAGGGCAGCACAACTGCGTGGTCTCAGAGAATGATTTATTTTCTTTTGTGAGCAGGTTTTTATTACTCCTGCTGTGTGTAAATGTGTGTGGTGTTATTATTTTAATATTCCTAATCTGTGCTTCAACTTGGGCAGCAGTATATCTCCAAGGCTCAAAGAAAAAAAATGCCCAGCAAAAAAAAAAAGAGGGAAGAGGTGTGGGATAAATTAGTAACCACCGGCTGTCAAAAGGAAGATGGGGATTAGAGATCAGCACATTAAGAGACTAGAAAGAGGGAGATAACCTACCGCTATTCAAATACAGTGCTATGCAGCAGAGCAGTGCTAAAAAAACGGAACGAAAATCACAAACTACAATATTGGGGAATGGTTAAGAAGCAACACACCAGTGTTTCAACCACGCATGTGTAAATTAGCGTGTGCGAGCATTACAACTTATTTACGAGTCGATCATGATTGGGAAAAGCCTAACACAACCATCTGCACACATTAGGTGGGCGGAGCCTGGCGGCCATTTTCAGCTGTTTATAAACGAAGACTTTTTTACATTTTCAGCTACTATATTCCAGCTACTGTATGATGGACTTGGTGCAGGAGGCTTATTTTATGTGTTTACATATGTAAGTAAAACTTATGGTTGGGTGTAGACTGTCCCTTTAACATTGCATACCGCTGCGTCTTAACTTATGTTTATGGTGAGCTTGAAGGCTTGCGTGGAAACAGCTGCATCCACAGCTTAGTAAGTGGGCCCCTTAGTGTATTTTCATGCTAATTCTAAAGGAAATTGAGGGAATATACAGGACCTGGTGTTTGTGTAAAAGGCAGAGTTTTGAGCCAGGGTAGGGTTGCCACCTTTAGTTCATGTCAGACCCAAACACTCTTGCTCCGTACACTGCTCAACAAAAAAGGCATACCAAAATAGAAACCCATGCATGCGTCCTGAAATGTATGTATATGTGCATCAGCCACTCATTGATAATACTGAGCAGTGTGCACCATTCTTACTGTGAAAGTAAACCCTATCTCATTGTCCAGCAAGGGAAGTTTTAGTGTACTATGAAAAACAAGCATATAAATAGATCTATATCTGTATACTCATGAATATATGATTTTGGGATTTGGTATTTTCTTATAATATGGTGCAGCCTTCAATAGGCTCCACTTGCAACCATTTAATAGTTTTTCCACCTGCTCAGACATCATGGTTGTTGGTTGTTAAGAGAACTAAAACATTCAAATGAACCAGAAACCAGCCACCAGATCCATTTTCATTAACAGTCAGCCCTCCTTTCACTGACTTCCCGTAGATAAATCATTGTAGAAAATTTGCTTTATTATACAATCCGTCCCAGACCAACTAACACATTGCTCCCCTAGTACCCTGACTGTATGAATAACTCCCTTACTTGCATTTCTCTTTGCCTGGTGTAGCTATTGCTGAGAACCTTAGCACCAAAAAGTGTCCAAAGCGCTCACAATATCAGCCTGCTTAAGGAGTGGAGCACAGCAGTGATGTGCTGAAATAATAGGCCACACTAATCTTCTGGCAAGGATTTTACTGGTGCCAATCTCAACCCTTTATCCCCTCACTTACCATGGCTGTGTTATATTTGAGACATGAGTGAGACCGGTGTTCTAAAATAAGTTGTCTACCATAGGAATGCGCGACCTACGTCACTTCCGGTGACGTGAATCAGCTGTCGGAGGTTTGTGGTGCTCACCGCGCATGCGCTAGAGGCCCAACATCCTCCAAACAGCTGTTTAAGGCACAATAGGTGACTGAGCTGCATCTTCATAACCACAGTGGAGTGTATAGGGACTGCGAGGGCCCCTCACGCACATGACCCATAACCAGATGTGATTACTGCTAGTATACTGAGATAACAGATATTGCATTAGCTTATTCTGTGTTTATTAGTATCGGACTTGCAGATTTATAAGTCAGATCTCTAGACTACTCTAAATTCAGCGATCTGTTTACAACATTTAACGTGCAGCCAGCCTAATATAACAGTATGAAGGCGCCCACAACATACTTAGCTAATAATCACAGGACCCGTGTGGCGCCTCTCACCCTGCTTTAAACAGTTGTAAGTCTGGATAAAATGGGAACATGGAGATTAAACGGTTTATAAAATGTACAAAAATCATTTCTAGCAGGTTTAGTTTATGAGCTATGCTGTGTATGTTGTGGGCGCCCTCATACTGTTATATTAGGCTGGCTGCACGTTAAATGCTGTAACTAGATAGCTGAATTGAGAGTAGTCTAGAGATCTGACTTATAAAACTGTCCAAGTCCAATACTAATAAACACAGAATAAGCTAAAGCAATATCTGTTATCTCTGTATACTAGCAGTAATCACATCTGGTTATGGGTCATGTGCGTGAGGGGCCCTCACAGTCCCTATACACTTCCCTGTGGTTATGAAGCTGCTGCTAAGTCACCTATTGTGCCTTAAACAGCTGTTTTAAGGAGGTTGGGCCTCTAGCGCATGCCCAGTGAGCGCCACAAACCTCAAGCAGCTGATTCACGTCAAGTGACATGGTAGACACATTCCTAAAGGTAGACAAATTATTTTAGAACACCGGGTAACAATCCAGACATTTGCATATCATGTCTTGTATAATCCATGAAACTGGGCACACATTTTGAAACCCAAATTGTCTGGGTCAATTCCATACAGGTGTTTTTATTTTTGTGAGGTTTCCTTTAACAAGTTATTTTTTTTTTAAATGTAAGCAATTTTTCAGGTTTTTTTCCATTTTCAGATAGAGCATGCCATTTTAAGCAACTCTCTAATTTACTCCTATTATCAATTTTTCTTCATTCATTATCTTGCTCTCTTTGTTTGAAAAAGAATGCTTCTAAGTTTTTTTGGTTCAGCCTCTGGACATAACTTTTTTATTGGAGGATGAATGTATCCACCAATCAGCAAGAACAACCCATGGGCCGGCATCTAAACTTACATTCTTGCATTTCAAATAAAGATACCAAGAGACTGAAGAAAATTTGGTAATAGGTATAAATTAAAAAGTTGCTTAAAATTTCATGCTCTGTCTGAGTCACGGAAGACAAAATTTGGTTTCAGTGTCCCTTTAAGGGGTGCTGCATGTGTCTATAGATCAACAGCTGCCCAAACAATTATTTTCAGCAACTATGGGCTCGCTTCCATTGAGCAGTAATTCCGTTTGCGTGCACTCGCAAACCGATAAATATTCTGTTGGAAGCAATATCGTTTATCGACTGCTTCCAACGACCCGTTATAACCCAATTTCGGTAACCGGAATCCAGCTGCCGAAAACATTATCGTGCCCATACAAAGTATAGGAAGCCGCTAATCTTTAAATTATACCCGGTTTCCAATGTCCGAGCAAACCATAAATACACTTCCGAGGCTGCCGATACAGTAACAAAAATGATACCCAGCTCAACTAGGTGTAATCCCCCCACATTGCAACTTATAATAAATGTAATAAACACTAACCCGCCATTCCCCCACATCGCAAAGTACCAATTTAAACTAATATCCCCTAATCCGCCATCCCCTCACATTGCAACTTATAATAAATTTATTAACCTCTAAACCGCCATGCCACACAACGCAAACTACCTATTTAATCTATTAACTCCTAATCTGCAATGCCCCCACATCGCAAAGTATCTATTTAAACTATTAACTCCTAATCCGCCTTCCCCCACAACGCAATCTAGCTATTTAAACTATTAACCCCTAATCCGCCAATAATCCACATCGCAATTAACGTAATCACTAAGCCCCCTAACCTATCACCCCATAAATTAACCCCATTACATAAATTAAAATAATCCTAAATTACAATTAAAATTAAAAAAACTAACATTACTTTTTAAAAAAAAATGTTTAAATTAAGCTAAAATTGCAGAAAATAGAAAAGTCGAACATTACATAAAATAATAAACACTAAAAAATCCTAAACTACCCATTGCCACTAAAGGGTCATTTGTATGGGCATTGCCCTTAAAAGGGCATTCAGCTCTTTTAAGACGGCCCAGAAATCCCTAATTTAAAAAAAAAAAAAAAGCCTAACTCTAACTCCCAGATAGGTACTCATGGTTCCTGAAGTCCGGCAGTGAAGTCTTCTTCCAATCAGCGACCGGTTCCTGAAGTCCAGCGATGAGAGCTACTGAAATCCTATTTGCTGATTAGAACAGCCAATATGATTTCAGTAGCTCTCATCCTATTGGCTGATTTGAATTTGAAGAATCAAATCAGCCAATAGGAATACAAGGGACGCCATATTTAAAGGGACACTGAACGCAATTTTGTTATTCAGATAGAGCATGCAATTTTAAGCAACTTTCTAATTTACACCTATTATCAATTTTTCTTTGTTCTCTTGCTTTCTTTATTTGAAAAAGATAGCATCTAAGCTATTTTTTTGGTTCAGACCATGGAAAGCACTTGTTTATTGGTGGGTGAATTTATCCACCAATCGACAAGAACAACCCAGTTTGTTCACCAAAAATGGGCCAGCATCTAAACTTACATTCTTGCATTTCAAATAAAGATACCAAGAGAATGAAGACTATTTGATAATAGGAGTCAATTAAAATGTTGCTTAAAATTGCATGCTCTATCTGAATCACAAAAAAAAAATGTGGGCTCAGTGTCCCTTTAATCGCATACCTTAAATTCACTATTTAGTGTGGCAATCGTACGAAGAGGATCCTCCACGCTCCATGGTTCTGCGGTAGCCGGTCTTCAGTTCCGGGGTAGCAGATCTTCAGTTGTGCTGTCTAGGATGAAGATAGAAGAGGTCTCCACTTGGAAGAAGACATCACCGCCGGACTTCAGGAACTGGTCGCCGCTTGGAAGATGACTTCACCACCAGACTTTAGGAACCGTGAGTACCTATCTGGGGGTTAGAGTTAGGCTTTTTTTTATTTTTTTTTATTTTTTTAGATTAGGGATTTCTGGGCAGTCTTAAAAGAGCTTAATGCCTTTTTGGGGCAGTAAAAGAGCTGAATGCCCTTTTAAGGGCAATGCCCATACAAATGGGTAGTTTAGGATTTTTTAGTGTTAGGTTTTTTAATTTTGGAGGTTTGGTGGGTGGGGGTTTTAACTGTTATAGGGGGACTTAGTATTTTCTTAAGTAAAAGAGCTGTTTAACTTAGGGCAATGCCCTACAAAAGGCCCTTTTAAGGGCTATTGGTAGTTAAGCATTAGATTAGGAGGTGTTTTCATTTTGGGGGGACTTTTTTATTTTCATAGGGATTAGGTTTAAAGGGACACTGAACCCAATTTTTTTCTTTCGATATTCAGATACAGCATGCAATTTTAAGCAACTTTCTAATTTACTCCTTTTATCAATTTTTCTTCATTCTCTTGCTATCTTTATTTAAAAAAGAAGGCATCTAAGCTTTTTTTTTATAAGCACTGTGGACAGCACTTTTTTATTGGTGGATGAATTTATCAATCAGCAAGAACAACCAAGGTTGTTCACCAAAAATGGGCCGGCATCTAAACTTACATTCTTGCATTTCAAATAAAGATACCAAGAGAATGAAGAAAATTTGATAATAGGAGTAAATTAGAAAGTTGAAACGAATGAAAAAATTTGGCTTCAGTGTCCCTTTAATTTTTTAACTTTTTAAAAAAAATTTTATTATGTTATGTAATATTAGACTTTTTTAATTTTCTGTAATTTTAGCTTAATTTAAACTTAGTTTTTTATTTTTAAAGTGATATTAGTTTTTTTTATTTTAATTGTAATTTAGGATTATGTTAATTTATGTAATGGGGTTAATTTAAGGGGTGTTAGGTTAGGGGGCTTAATGATTAGTTAATTGAGATGTGGGTTATTGGCGGTTTAGGGGTTAATAGATTTATTAGGTTAATTGCGATATTGGTTATTGGCGGATTAGGGGTTAATAGTTTAAATAGCTAGATTGCGTTGTGGCGGATGGAGGATTAGGGGTTAATAATTTAAATAGATACTTTGTGATGTGGGTGCATTGCAGATTAGGGGTTAATAGATTTTATAGATAGTTTGCATTGTGGGGGCATTGCGGATTAGGGGTTAATACATTAGTAATTGTGGTGGGGGGTTGTGGTTAAGAGGTAGCTATTGCACATGTGTTAGGTGTTTGATTTTATTTTAACAGCGAGCAACGGGTAAAATATACGGCGCCGCACTTGTATGTGGTGCCGTATATGCGATTGAGTGTAGTGTAAGGTCGGGCCACCATAGTAACCTATTAATGTTTTAGAAATCGGGCATCAGGTGGAAGCGTTAAAACAATGCTAACTTACACCTACATGAAAAGAACGACCGCTCGCAAAGCAGAAACCTTTTCATTGGAAACCTGGTACTAAAATGGAGCCGTAAATTAGTATTAGCTGTCGGCGGCTTCGGTAGCTTACGGCTCCATTTTTAACAGCTCAATGGAAGCGAGCTCTATGTAAATAGAGCCTTAGGAGCATATGTATCAAGCTCCGTATGCAGACTCGCCAGACTCGCCAGAAACAGCAGTTATGAAGCAGCTGTCACAAAGACCACTGCTCCATAACCTGTCCGCCTGCTGTGAGCAGGCGGACACACATTGCCGGAAATCAACCCGATCGAGTATGATCGGGTTGATTGACACCAGTCTGCAGGGGGTGGCGTTGCGCCAGCAGCTCTTGTGAGCTGCTGGTGCAATGCTGAATACGGCGAGCGTATTGCTCGCCGTATTCAGCGAGGTCTGGCGGACCTGATCCGCAGTGTCGGATCAGGTCCGCCAAACCTTGATAACTATAGGCCTTAGTATTGAAAAATGTATGTTAGTTATATATGATATAAAAAGAGTAGGGCAGCAGAACTCTTAAGCCTTAGCCATCATTAAGCCTAAATATATTACTGTGCGTTAGCTAATTAATCATCAGTTAAATATATATTATGCATGATATACTTCTGGTCTAGAATGAACTTTGTGGTAATGGTGGAAAATGGAGCAGTTACCCTTACTATAAATGCATTTGATCAATTTTGCAAATATTAATTGGTGACACTAAAGCACAGTTACTTCCTCTGAACTATTTATAAATGTATTTTTTCTCTGTGATCTCATTATGATATTTAATGTATGAATAATGTGCATAAGGTTTTGACTTAAAGAGAATTTAAAAATCTTTTACGTTTATGTAAAAATGTGTGGGGGTTTCCCACTCTCCCAAGAGAGTCCAAAAAGCAAACCCAATAGGCATTTAAAGTCCCTATAACTTAACCAATCTACTAAACTTGCCATACTTACGTTGTTATTTTAAATTGGTATGTTATTTCAGAGTTTCATAGACCTACTCCAAAATAGTTTAATATTTATTGTAACCATATAAATTCCAACATTAAAATCAGTGCATTCTAAACTCTATAGTGCAGTAGTCATGTAGTACATCAGTTATTCAGTGGGGCAACAATTAAAAATAGAAATGCGTATGAATATATTTTTTAATTTTGTATAGCATGTATGTGCAAAAACCCTTCTAGTAAAAGCTATTACTGCTTCAGCAACAGCTTTTGCTGTGCACAAGGCAATTGTACATTTACAAAATGAAACCAGAGAAATGCCCAGCTTGTACAGGCCGCCCACTCAAACCAATTTACATCATAATGCTCTGATCTGACTTACTCATCTTGATGTGTCTCCACCCACAAACACAGAGTGACCACGCTCACCTCCCTGTCCCACAAGTCTTTCTAGAAATGATGGGAGGTATGCATAAGTGTCTGTGATGTTATAATGAATTTAACTGTTGAAGCTCTATAAATAATAATAGTAATAATAATAGCTGAAGAATACATGCCACCACATGCTCTTTGAGTCAGTAAAGAGTTTGAATGAGGGTGTGGGGCAAATGTAAATAGCATAGCAAATCTTTAATTGAAATATGGAATTTTTGTACTACAAGCACATTTGCATTCTAAAATGCCTCTATTTTAAACTTAAATGCATTCATGTGAATTTTAACTTTGATTTATGTCACTTTAGAATGTCACCATTTGAAACACACAGATGTTCACACTAACCCAAGTTAAACAGTTGTCTCAGACACTGACATTTAATGCAGAAGGTAAAGTTCATAAAGCACATTCACTATCTGGGTGAATGACAGACTTTGCCTTTCCCTGACAGTGAAAACTTTTTATCAGCTCTCCGTCCTGCATTAAACAGGTTAAGCTTTGCATATGAAAAACAAAATAAAAAACATGAAGTTTTACAGTTAACATCTAGATATTCCTATTTTAATGCAAAAATCGAATTGAATATGATACATAAGTATATCTTGTATAAAATGAAAGGAAATTTAACAAATGGTGCTGGATAAACAAATTGTAAGACAAAGTGGATGGACAGTATTGGAGTATGTAGGAGAAATTATGTTCAAAGATATATCAAAAGATACAAACAAAATGGCTAAAGAATATCTATATATATATGTATACAATGTATCTCAGAAGAAAAATAATAAGTATACATAACTAAAGATGAGCTTGAACAAGCAGATTACAATAGAAATATATATAAAAATCTTTAATACCAAAATGCTGTATAGATATAATTATAATCAATAGGTAAACTATCATAAATTATAAATAAGGTTCAATAAAAGTTAAAAACACAATGCAGTATATTTAGGATGATTAGTATGACGGAGATCCTTGTTCTTGAAGAACATGAGGGTTGAGATGATTAATACTTCTATTATCTACTATTTTCCCCTGTATTGCTTCATTCTGACCTGGCACTGCCATCAGCATAGTTCAGGCAAATATCACTAAAGAGCCGCAAACTACAGTGATAGAGAACGCAAGTACAATGGAGGACCAACACTAGTGATGTCGCGAACATAAAAATTTGGGTTCGCGAACTGCGAACGCGAACTTCCACAACTGTTCGCAAACGGGCGAACCAGGCGAACCGCCATTGACTTCAATAGGCAGGCGAACTTTAAATCCCACAGGGACTCTTTCTGGCCACAATAGTGATGGATAAGTTGTTTCAAGGGGACTAACACCTGGACTGTGGCATGCCGGAGGGGGATCCATGGCAAAACTCCCATGGAAAATGAGATAGGTGATGCAGAGTCTGGTTTTAATGCATAAAGGGTATAAATCATCTAACATTCCTAAATTGTTTGGAATAACGTGCTTTAAAACATCAGGTATGATGTTGTATCGATCAGGTAGTGTAAGGGTTACGCCCGCTTCACAGTGACAGACCAAACTCCCCATTTAAAGGGACAGTCTACACCAGAATTTTTATTGTTTTAAAAGATAGATAATCCCT